>NC_088333.1:27640000-27797500 GCF_036884655.1 Musa acuminata AAA Group | reverse complement strand
ATGATGATAGTTTAGCTCCTTGCACAAAATGTAATGAATTAAAAATACTTAAAAAGAAAAACTTGCAAGAGACCTTAGAAAAGTTTGAGATTGGTAGTAAGTCCTTGAACATAATCCTTGCTAATAAGGGTCAAGTTCATAAAAGAGGCGGAATCGGATTTATGAATAGCTCTCACCAGAATCCAACTATCTTTGTTAAAGGCCCTACCTTGCATGTATCACCCCACACCAAATGCAACTTTTATTGCAAACTTGGATATGTTGCCTATAAATGTCCACTTAAGAGAGATAGTCCACATAAATTGATTTGGGTTTCTAAAGGAACCATAAAGAACTCTATGCAAAATGAGAAGTGATGTCAATCAATTTTTAAGGCACCCAAGGTCAAATGGATACCTAAAAATCACCCTTTTTTATAGAAATATTTACCATCACAAGCTAGGAGCAAGAGATGGTACCTTGATAGTGGATGCTCAAGGCACATAATTGGAGATCCATCTCAATTCTCTAAGCTCACTAGCCTAAACGAAGGATATGTCATCTTCGGATACAACAACAAAGGTAAAATCATTGGCAAATGAACTATAGGTAACAAATCTAACTTTTTGATTGAAGATGTATTGTTGGTTGATGGCTTAAAGTAAAATCTTTTTAGCATTAGTCAATTGTGTGATAAAGGATACATCATTAGATTTGAATCCAATGCTTGCATCAATGAAAAATCATACAAAAACACATTCATAATTGCCCTAAAACAAAATAATATATATATTATTGACAATGATGATCTTTGTAATTAAATATGTTTTTCGATTTTGAATGACGATGCTTGGCTTTGGCAAAGGAGATTAGGTCATGCTAGCATGAAACCAATGTCTCAAATCTCATCTAAAGAACTTATAAGAGGTATTCCTAACATTAAGTTCGTTAAAGACAATGTGTGTAATGCATATCAACTAGGAAAACAAATAAAATGTAGTTTCAAACCAAAGAATCAAATAAGCACCTCTAGACCATTGCAATTAATTCATATGAATTTATTTGGACTAATTGATATATCAAACCTAGGAGGTAGCAAATACGCCTTTGTCATTGTAGACGATTATACCTAGGAAGAAGCACACAAAAGTGATTACTTTGGGTATTTTTCTAAGTTTTGCAAACTTATTCAAAATGAAAAAGGCTTTATTATTTCATCAATTCAGAGTGATCACGGTAGCAAATTTCAAACCCAGATTTCTAAAATTTTTGTGAATCAAATGGATACAACTATAATTTCTCTACTCCAAGAAATCCTCATCAAAATGAAATAGTAGAAAGAAAAATAGAAATTTACAAGAAATGGCAAGAACCATATTAAACGAACATAGCCTACCCAAATATTTTTGGGCTTAAACCATTAATACGACATGCTATGTCATGAATAGGGTTCTAGTAAAACCATTACTTTCCAAAACTCCTTATGAATTGTGGAACAACAAAAAACCCAATGTTTCATATTTTAAAGTTTTCGATTGTAAATATTTTATCTTAAATAAAAAAGATGCCTTAGGAAAGTTTGATGCAAAATCTGATCAAGGGATTTTTCTTGGTTATTCTTCTAGTTCTAAAGTCTTTCGTATGTTTAACAAAAGAATTTTGGTTATAGAAGAATCTATTCATGTTGTCTTTAATGAAGTTTCTGAATTTAAGAAAAATGAGTTTGATGATGATCTTAATTTTGATGTTTTGAATTTAAATGAACCTTCTCCTTTAACTAGCAACTTGGATGTATCTTCTTCCGAAACATTCTTACCTAAGGAATGGAAGTACATAGATAGATGCTCATCCTAAGGAGCTAATCATACGAGACACATCAAAAAGGGTTCAAACTCATTCTTCTCTTAAAAATTTGTGTCAACGCCACTTTTCTTTCTCAAATTGAATCTAAATGCATTGATGAGGCCTTGAAAGATGATTTATATATTATCACAATGCAAGAAGAGTTAAATCAATTTGAGAGAAATGAGGTGTGAAAGCTTGTTCTGAGGCCCAATGACCATTTAGTTATTGGTACTAAATGGGTCTTTAGAAACAAGCAATATAAATTTGGTATCATGGTTAAAATAAGGCTAGATTAGTGGTCAAGGGTTTCAACCAAGAAGAATATATTGATTATAAAAAAACCTTCGCTCTTGTGGCAAGATTATAAGCTATAAGGATGCTCCTTGTCTATGCTAGTAGTAATAATTTTAAGTTATTTCAAATGGATATTAAAAGTACTTTCTTAAATGGCTTTATTTCCGAAGAAGTCTATATTGAATAATCATATGGAGTTGAAAACTCTTTTTTTCCTAATCATGTTTTTAAGTTAACTAAAGCTCTATATGGATTAAAACAAGTCCCGAGGGTTTGATATGAGAGACTTAGCTCCTTTCTTATCCAAAATAATTTCTCTAAAGGCAAGGTCGATACTACATTGTTTATTAAAAATTTTAAAAATGACTTTCTGGTTATTCAAATTTATGTTGATGATATTATTTTTGTTTCTACAAACGAATCCTTATGCGAATCATTTCCCAAGAGTACGAGCCAAGATTTTGAAATGAGTTTAATGGGTGAACTAACTTTCTTTTTAGGCTTACAAATCAAACAACTTAATGATGATATTTTTCTTAGTCAAACCAATTATGCATTAGAATTACTAAAACGATTTAATATTGATGGTTCAAAAGCAATCAATACTCTTATGAGTACCTTAACTAAGTTAGACATAGACGAAAGTGGAGAAAGTTTTGATCAAAAAACTTATACGGGTATGACAGGTAGTTTACTATACCTCACCGTAACTAGATCGGACATCATGTTTAGCGTAAGACTTTGTGCTATATTTTAATCAAATCCTAAGCTATCTCATCTTAAAGTCATTAAAAGAATTCTTAAATATCTTAAAGAAACCCCTAATTTAGGATTATGATATCCAAAATCTTAAAACTTTGAATTAATTGCATACGGATTTTACTGGATATAAAGAAGATAGAAAAAGCACATCCGGAATATGTCAATTCTTAGATCATACACTTATTTTTTTATCTTTCGAGAAATAAAACTTGATTATATTATCTACAACCGAAGCATATTGTCATCATACAAGCAAGTTAGCCAATGACAAGATCGACATAGTTATTGCTAGCATCGAACCCCATGATCTTCATCTTGCCATTATCATGAAACATGCAGAGGGAGTGAGGGTTAGAGGCCATGTGACAGTGCTGAAGTAAGAGGCATGGTTCTTGGCACACAATTGGAGAGTGGTGGCTTTACGGGTACAATACGACCGATGGAAGTTTGCCTACAATGCAACAATGATGGGCATTTTGTCATTACCATGGAGATTGTCACTCACCTAGTCGGTCACAGACCAAGTCCTTATACTGTCATCTCCAATTCAATGCCACATTCAACTCAAATAACATGAACACTAATGGATGTGGTGGATAGAGAGAAGTTAGAACTCAAAATTCTCTTCATTCGTTCTACTCATCGTTGGTCACCGACATCTCCAATTCGATGTCATGTTCAAACCGAATAACATACACCCTTTAAATGTGGATGTGGTGGGTGGTGGGGGGTTAGTACTCGACATTGTATTCGTTTACGCTACCGGTGCAAAACATTTACTTGAAGAATAATTTTATTCGAATGATAAGGAATCGAGGAATAAGTATGCAAAGAAACACTTAAAATTTTGGGTTTGATTGTCCCATAGAGTGACTGGTACTAAAGTTTTCTCTAAATGATTTTGAATGGCTTGTGTAATCCATCTTTTGGAGGCTTTTACGAAACATTGCCTTTTCATTACTGAGCTCATTTGGAAAGGAAGAGGCCAACAGTAATTTACACATGCAATTATATTGCACCTCATATTTAGAGAACTTGAATTGATGTTTAGTGTGTAGATTAGAGGGCAATAGCTCAACGATTTGTTATGAATTGAAATAAGTATTATTAAGAATATTATAATTTTCTTATTGGTATTCATAGGCCCAACTTGTTACGTAAGGATACATCCAACAAAGACCTACCTACCTACGAAAGGAGACATCTAATGATCCCCTAGATAATTAAAGGACCACTAACAATCTTTAAAAGAAAATTAGCAAGCTCTCCTTCCTCTTAATCTTCTAAATAAATCCTAATCTTGGATGCAAAAAATCCAAGTAAAATGAAACTAGAAAGATTTGTTTTCAAAAAATTGTGACGAAAAGGATGGATGAAAACAAGAGAAAAATACAAGATGCCCATGCACCATACTTGGGAAATACTAATCGCTGACACCTTATTTTAACTGTCAATGTTGATCGCCACCAACATGGGCTAACATATGCAGGCATGACAGACTGCAGATGCAACTGTCTGGCCAAGTCCCTGCATAATGAAGTTGGAGCCCAAATAATGACAGCAGAAAGAGCTCTCTGTTTGTGACAACCAGTCGCATAAATTCTTGTCTATTGCGACAGAACACCAAGGCAACTGATCCACCATGTATTACAAATTGAATTCTTCAATCTTCAACCCAAGTGTTTATTAAAGAGTTTCACTTGTCACAGAAACCGATCACAATGTAATTGTGCAAAAAACAATGCATAAACTGCTTGGTGGTAACTCAACAGCAACCTGGACTAAGACGCTCCAAAAAGATCAACTTTGCAACAGTTGGAAACAATACTGAGCTTAGATGATACCAAGGGAATGATACTAGCATGTGTTTGTTTATATTTGCCTGAAACAACTGCCTCAGCACGGCAAGAACTCAACCCTTCATGGTATTACATAACTTCGTTTCAGCATAACTTTCTCCCTATTAGAACCATAAGAATTTACCAACTCAGTTGCTCAACATGCATAAAAAACAAGCTTCTTGTCAAAGCAGCTCACATGTCAAACAAACTACATCTAACCAAAATATCTAATTTGGAATTTTTGTAGTTCCAGTTGGAATACGAGACTGGATGTCCAAAAGAGTATCTACAAAAACAAGCCTACCAGCAAGATACATTTCTAAATCATGCCAATGAGATGAACCTTCCAATCCACAGCAAATGAATTTCTTTACATATCTGAAACGTGTGCCGCTTAGTGTTGCAGATACAGTCAGATTCTTGAACAATGGATCCTAAAACCTCAACAACATAAGAGATTGGATGGTTACCATGGAACCAGCAAACTTTTTGAACTTGAATTCCCTTACATGCAACCTGAAATTTTGGGCTAGAAAGAATTAGGGCACAAGAAATGTCGGATACCTGTCAATTTTGCATGCACTTACATCTAAAGAAATCTTTCCAGATTAAAAGCATGACAATATTATGAGCCCTGCACACCTACCTCAAACCACAAACGATCTACACTATCCTCATCCTTTGTAAACTGACTGACTAAAGCGTTATGCGAAAACTAATGATAAAGCACGATACTTACTTCCATTCCTACTTTGAAACAGACAAATAAAAAACATCAACTCACCACCACATTCAATACTGATTAATATCGACCATATGCATTCCCAAAATCTTCATGCCTTTGATGCTGAAATTCACTATATGCATCATGTGGCCTTGGAGCTGAAAAGTTCTCGCCAGCGTATTGGTATATATTTGTGGAATCCATTGGTAAACCAGACCCAACATATTGCATATTCCTGGCAGACTGATCATACTCTGGTAGAGATGGCTGGTTAAAGACAGTTTGGCATGCTTGTTGCCGTCTTCGGACATCAAGTTGAAGAAATTCTTCCCACTGCTTGATGTGCATACCCCTCATAATAGCCAGCTTCTTCGTGTGATCCTCTCTCAGCTGTCTTACACACTGCATTCACCCCAAGAATGTATGATGTCAGTTACTTGCAGGTCATTATGTGAAAAGTTTTAGCTTCCATATGATCATCCCATGAAACAGATCTATATCCTGCTGATTAACCTCAAGTATGAAGTGATTAAGAAAGCTAGTCCAAAACAATAAAGTGATTATTATCTGTGGCTGTGTATCTGAAGATTCTAAAAGAAAAATGTAAGAAAGACATATCAATTGTGACATCCAATTGAAGAAAGTAATTTCACAACAATGGCTAAGAATCTCATACAACTAATCTTCAAGAGCAGATGCTGAGTTATAGTTACAATTTCAGACAAGAGCAATAGTTGACTGAATTTTATTTCTAGGGAGCAAGAATACAAAAGGCAATATAAAGGAAAAAAGAGAATAAAAACTCCAATCCACCAGCTAATCATTTTGTTGATATTATAGAGACACAGACACGATGCTCATGGTCATAATTACTGCTTGAACTTTTGAAAATTCCATATAGCAGCTGTGGTGTCTCAGGGTGATTATACAGCACATCACCACTGACCACTATATCAAGAAACATCTTTTTACCAATCAAGAGCACCCTCTTTGACCACCACCTCTGCACAACAGATGACACCTCTGCGGTACTTATGAAATACACAACATTGGCATATACAAATGCAGCCAAGCAATAAAATATTGAAATTAGGATTTGTTTTTAGTTTTTTTACATTAGTCCTACTTATTCCAAGAACATGTTGCAACCCTTAAAGCAATATATGAATGAGAAACATATGATATTCTTTTTCCCATAGTTTTACTCCTTCAAAGAATACGCCTTATCCATAGCTGACTTCCACATACAATAATTCAAAATGAATGATTTATCCTAGCCTCATATATGGATGTTGAGATCCTTTGCACTTCATCCTGTTAGAATTTAGTGAGAAGCAAGGATGTAAAATTACAGCATTGCCTAGATCCCATCTTCAAAAAACATGGGTTCACATCGTTAGAAGGGTCAACAGATTGTTATGATCAAATAATTACCACCATATACACAAGCATTGGTGCAAACAGTTCAGAGGTTGTTCACAGAGATAGAGACCGAACATACATAGTTTTAGATATACAGTGCAACTGAAACTGGACATTAGGAGAACAACCAGTAACAAGTGCATAATATTCACAAATGAAGTGGAACAAAGCACACACCTCACCAGGAGGAAGAAAATGTTGGCCTGAAGGTCTTGGCTATTTACAGACCAAGATTCACAGGGGCAATCATGCAACTGAGTCAAGTAGGAATTGTGAATAAAGACTACAAATAACTATAGTGGCATTGCCAAGGTAAACTAATAACATGAATCTAACCATCCATGAACAATGCAAAATTGAAGCTAAAGGAGCACTCAAGCTCACGTGTTCAGGAGCAATATTTTATTTAATAAATGACAAAAATAAGCAAAGTGCTTAAGTCCCAATGATCTTCTCTTAGAGATTAACATAATGAACACCAAAGTATTTCTGAACAGATGCATAGTTAATAATATAGTTAGCTTGTACCTGACGATGCTTGTAGTTCTCGTCATCCTCTTCTTGATCATGTAACTTTCCCAGTTCCATCAACTCCTTCTTAAATTCCATTTCAAGTTCTTCCAAAGATTGGGGGTAACTAGGAAAGTTAACCTTACACTCAGAGTGGGAATCTGATCTCAATCTTGCCACATCCCAGTTGTTATCATGCATTCCAGTATAATGATCGTGTCCATCATATGATTTATACGCATCGCGACCAAATGCTGTGCGGAGAGGAGATTTTGAACGAGTTGCATGGCCTTTTCCTCCATCATTAGCATAAGCTTCATGAAATGAAGAACATGTAAACGAATTTGGACTACCAAATCAGATGTCTAAGGTAAATTGATATTTTAATTAGGGAATACATTATGTATAGAGAAGGAACAACACTAGAAAGATGCAGCAATTACAAGCAAGTCAAACCAAAAAAGTCTGGTTATTCTTTCAGTATACCTATTTGCATTCAATAAATCAGTCTGACCCAGAACCACGCAGAAAATCACTTCATAATCGAACACATAAATCTTGAACTTACCTCTTGCTGCAAAAGGACAAATAGAAAATCACTTCATAGTAGACCAAATAGGATAAATGTTATATATAATCATCAGACTTAAAAGATAACTAGCACAGAGAACATTATAAACACTTTCAAGTTCCACAACTCATCAATTGACAGCAGAAGTCTCATTTAACATCCTACCTCGTGGAGAACCCCTAGACATTCTACTCGACTCTTGACGAACATGATTGTCAGCAGGCCTTTCCTGATTGAAGCCCCTGCTTGGGAGGCGTGACGTGTTTCTTGGACTAGAATGAGACCTCTGAGATTCAGAACGCCTTACATGAGAACCCTTGGGACTTCCATCAGGTGATCTAGAGTCATTTCTGTTTGAACTACTAGGGCTTCTCTTTCTATCCTTTCCATCCTGAATCACTTTATGCACAGCATCTACACCTTTTGTCAAAACTAATCTATCTTTTCCACTGACAATCAGAAATTTCTCATCCATTTTTATCCTACATCCAACATCCTTCTCGATTTGATTTATCACCTTCTCAGAAAAAAGGGCTCTCACATTCTTGTCTCTTGCTGGAACTCTTTCGAAAAAATCAGCAGATTTACGATTTGCTCCGAGAGTAGATGGACATCCCTACAACAGACAAAACAGACAAGCAGAGGGTTTAGGCGAGGATATACAAAATAATGTGAAGGTGATAGCAGGCTCCGACTCTAAAATATGAAAAGCACATGCACCAGGCAATGGTCTCTCAACCTTATGAAGCTGTACCACCACATGCAAAATAATTGAAAGTTCCAATCACAAAGTTTAATATCCATCAGACACCACAAAAATTTGTCATTTTTATGGGATAATAAAAAAATGAATTTCTAACAACATGCCCACAGAAAAAGAAAGCTCCTATGTTTTCCTTTCACCAAATCATACAATCTGAACCGGTCCCAAACATTTATTTCCTTTATTGCTATTCTAATGAGAAAAATACACTTAGCAAAAGAGCTAACACAGAGAAGTACCTCTTTTCTTTACCATAGTCATGTTATATATGTTAGCTCAATTAGTTCTCATAACATTCTGCCCCGTAAAAGTGACGATACAATACTATAAAGATGTTGCAATAAGCCAGCGAGCTACAGTTATCTAGCGACTGTTTCAACAGAGAATCCAAAAATGTATTTGGCTGTTTTTCAAAAAGATTTCTTGTTTTTTTCATAGCATATTCCAGTGAACTCAATCTGCAAACTAAGTGAAGAATTAAAAGACAAAAAGAGAAAACTTATACGACAAGAAAGCAGTTTCATTCCTTACAGCCTTATGGTGCACTGCAAATGCTTCGAAGGGCAAGTGTGCATAATACCTGGGTGAAATGTCCCGACTCTCTGCAAATCTTGCATATCATCTCTTCTTCTTTTCTTTTCTTCCAGTTCCTTTCAGTCGCCTTGGCTTTAGCCTCCCACACCTTGGCCTCTCTACTCGTGAAATCGGTTGGTACAGCGTTAGGATCTCGAGGCTCATCTTCCTCATCAGACTGACTACCAGAAAGCGGCCTCTTGCTTGTATCTCCTTTTGGGGTGGTAGTCTCAGCTGATTGCAGAGGACCAGTATATTCCTTTCCATAAATTTCGTTAAAGAGTTCATCGTCAATATCAGGGCTCGGTTGTCTAGCCATTTCGACAAGACAGCAAACTATGCCTGCATCCCAAACAACTGAAATTAAATTTAAAATTATCAAAAGCCACTTATCACCTTTAGAAGTTGTTCAGTTTGATGATGGACCTATATGACTATTTCATTCTCACAACAACGAAGGGAACCTCGAGAAATTGACAAACTATGGTAGAGAAAATACTTTACATAACAAATATAATAAAATAAGAGACTATGTTTTAAAAATTAATAATAAAAAAATGTGTTCTTTCCTTAAGCTTTTAAATATCAAGCGCATTACACGTAACACAAACAGTACATATTGCTGGGACTTCAATTCGAACATACGCTTCCATCTCACCAATCAAAGTCTAGCATGTTTATGAGCAGTAAGCACTGTCAATATTAAGATTTTAAGATATCAGAAAATCATCCAGCATCAAAGGTAACAACCGCGGCACAATATTTTCTTTCGGGGTAAGCTGGCAAATGCAGATATTAAGAAAGCAAGTTAAAACATAAAAAAAGAGGTTTTCTTGAACAACCATATTAAGCTTGGGCATGAGTGGACAGATTGGTAACTGTGGAGCTATTGATAGGTCACGAAATGGTGCAGACTATCTTTCAAACATCTGAATGGGAATAGTGTTTGATGACAAGAGAAACCAAAAAAAGAAGATTTTGACACATAACCTCCAACATATCATCTTTCACGATAGGTTTCATCAACAACAAAGCTCCAGAGGTGCTCCTCCAGGTAAACTCACGAGAACTTAGAATAACAAAGAGAGAGAACAACATCGATAGAAAAATGAGATCCAAATAGAAAGAGACGGGCAAAAGGGAAGCGAATCGAACCGACCTTATCCTTTGGAGGACAAGCGAGTCAACTCTCCAAACCGCGAGCTCGGCAACCTGATTCCCGGTCGCTGAAATGAAGGGGGAGAAGAGACAAATCGAAAACCCTAGGCCTTGGGGCTTCTCTCTGCCCTTCTAGCGGTCATCTTAAAAAGATCCGTATTGGTAGACTTCGGATAGAATGGACTGATCGTAACCGTCCATTTCATCAATGGACGGTCAAGATCTTTCTTACGGATTGGTCATTCAGAGCCATTATTGCGATCCAATAAGCCCGGCCTGTTAGTGAAATGGAGGCCCGGTCTACATATATAAAATTAATGGTATTTTCGCAAATAAGGTGAAGTGACTCCCACTACGTATCTATATATATTTTATATGTATATTAGCTCCTACATGACCTAATTATTTGATAACGTATAATTAAAACCTTTCTTTACTAACGGTTGATTGATAGATTAATCATGGAGATATGTTGTACCTGTAGTAATGAGAATGTTAGGGGATCTCGGTCCTAATCACATGCATGTATCTGAATAATCACATGCTTTTTAAGAATCAAATGCTTGAGACATGTATCTGAAGTGAAACACGCATTTCACATGTTCTTCTTCCTTTGTCATCTAATTTTATCTTATTATTATGATGCTTATTGCTAAATCCAACACTTGTACCGATTCTATAAAAAAAAAATATAATAAAAATAAACTTATATTATCAATTCATTCGTCAATTATACGAGCACTCAAAATATATTTAAATATAAATTTTGGTGTAGTCAGTTATCACGTTAGTCTTACGCAATAAAAGGTCCCCGGTTCGCATATGCCGTTTTCGTTAATAATCTTAATCACATAAATAGAAGGATTAATGTACATCTTTCTCTTACAACATTTTCCTACATTAATAGATATTATGAGTTTATGACGTTTCTTTTCTTTTCTTTTTTTTTTACTTCCTTAGTGCATAATCCTCCTCTATACAAATTGTTTGATATGTCTTGTATATACATTAACTTATTAATTTTTTTATTTTATATGTTTTAAAATACAATAACGCGGCCATTTATAGACCTAGTATGTCAATTGTATATGTTTTAATATCCATTAAAATATTTTTTATTATGAGTTTATGACATTTCTTTTTTTCTTTGACATTCCTTAGTGCATAATTCTCCCTATACCAATTGTTTCATGTGTCTTGTATATACATTAACATATTAATTTTTATTTTATATGTTTTAAAATACAATAACGCGGCCATTTATAGACCTAGTATGTCAATTGTATAGCTGAATTTTAAATGACTTCCTTAGTTTGTTTTCTTTGGGTTTCTTGAATATATATTAATATGCAACCTTGTTCCATGTGGACATATGTAAATTATTATGTTTGATGTTAAAGTCTTCCTAGTATTGCTCTTAACATCAAATTTTATTCTCTCCGTATAAACTCGTAAAGCGTACCGCCGGATGACAAACTTTTCCTAGTTTATAATTTTAATTGTTGTTTTCCGGACCCATCAAAAACCATTAATGTTTAGAGTCAACACCCAACTAGATAATATGTTTTCTTTCTTCAACGACATAAAAAGTATAAAATATTGATCGCCTTAATAAGGCAAGCTGAACTTTTGTTGTGTGGTTTTTGAGAATTGCTTACGTTCATGCACAGAGGAAACAACAACATTTATGTTGCCTGTGTTACGTGTAATATATATATATATGCACAGAGAAAATAAATGACTTATCAGTAAATTTATATTGATCTTTAAATATTCTAGTACATTAGTTATATACTGTAATAAAATCTAAATATTATCAATAATTATATATATATATATGTATATGTATATATGTATACATACATATACATATACATACATATATATTTATATATATACATATATATATATACATATATATATGTATATATACATATATACATATATATACATATATATATATATATATGTATATATACATATATACATATATATATACATATATATATATATGTATATATATATATACATATACATACATATAATCGTTTTCGTCTAGGCGACGTGAGAACATTTACTAAAAAATTAAAATATTAATAATTTATTATTTTATTACAATGGTACTTCCTTTATTATATTTTGATAGATGTTTTTATATTTTCTATATTAAATTATTATAAATGATGAGCATATGTAATTTTCATCGAGTGTGCTAAACTTTTATCAAACTAGTTGAAAGGATCACATATTTAACTACGAAAAGTTATATGAAACAAATAATTGAGATAAATGATCGAAAAAGATTTAAAAAACTTGATTTTATGATAATTATTAATAATATTTAGACTTTATTACAACATACAACTAATGTACTAATATTTGAAGATCAATTTAAATTTGCTGACAAGTCAGTGGTTAATATATTCATGAAAAAATTGATTGAAATTCAATATGACAATATTTGATGAATTCATGATCATATCCTCAATATAGTTAATAAAACTGTATGCTCGAGAATATTGAGCATGAATGTTAGTTGAGTCATTTCTCATATAGTTTATTCTTAATTTTATTTTTTCTTAATTTAGCTCATTTAAAATCCACTATAATGAAATTAAGGATAAGTAAAACTTAAATGCGTGGACTAGCATATATGTTTGGAAAGAATTAAGATAAAAATAGAAAAATCTTATAAGATTTTGAGTACTACTCATGGATTATGTAACAATAAAATAAAGTTGAGGCATAAATCACTTAAGTTTATAAATACTATTTAAACTCATAAAAAAAATCTTTTATAATAAAGTTTTACTTTTATGGTAAGAAAGATAATACGAAAGACTATAATGTTTGGGTTTGAAATAGAAAGATATAAATTTGACCTTTGTATATTTCGAATCAAATGTTATAGAAATCAATTTTTAATACTTGATAGATTGATACTAACACTTCAACTTATATTACTAATAATAGATATTTATTTAATTATGAAAACCAAAAGAGTATGTTATATTAATCATTATAGAAAATCATCTTAAAACGAAAGTGATAATATGTTATTTTCATCATTATAAACAGATTTATTTTTCTTTCAATAAAGGTAAACTCATTCAATAAAAGTTAATTTTTTCTATATGATGGCTTGTACAATTAGTATGAATCTTAAGTTTACAATGATCATATAATCAAATATTATAAGAAAATATAATTTTATAAACTCGTTGAGACTATAAATATTTGCATTTAAGTCATTCTATGTTTTCTGTTTTAATAGAAAGAGGTAGTTTATCACCTTTATAAATTTCTTGTAGAGATATAATGATATATATCAAATTGATATAAGGTCTCAGACAGTTAACACCTTTAAGTGTATATAAATGAAGTCAAGATATAATTAGATAGAAAAGTGAAAATTATCAAATCTAATAGGGGTGATAAATATTATGATAATTATAAAGAACTTGATTATAATTTTAGTCCTTTCACTAGATTTCTAAAAAAAAAGATTATTTATGCTAAGTATGATTTACTAGATGTGCCATAGTAGAATAAGATTACTAAAAGTGAAATTGTACTTGAATCAATGTAAGAAGAATAAGAATACTAAAAGTAAAATTGTACTTGAATCAATGTAAGAAGAAGCTTTGAGGACTGTTATATATATCTTGAACAAGATTCATAATAAGTCAATTACATTAACTATTTTAAATTATGGATTAGTAGAAAACTCAACTTGAGATATTTACATATTTGGGATTGTTCTACAAATCTTTAAATCACATGAAAAGAAATTGGGTTTAGGAACTATTCTTGATATTTTATTGGTTATCGAGAAAAATTCAAATGGGTATTGATTTTATTATTCTAATCATAATATGAGAATAGTTGAATCTAGTAATACAAGATTCCTAAAAATAGCAAAATCAGTAAGAGTGAAAATCTTAAAATTTAATCTTGATATTGAAGAGATACAGGTTGATACTCCATTTTATATTCGAAATATTGTTGTTTCTCAAATTACTAAATGATTTGACAAAGGTAAACAATAAAATAATATTAGTGAACTCCCACGTAATATTGATATTGCTGTTGATGAACTTGTAGAATAATCACAATTGACATGTCTAAGAAAATCTCAAAAGAAAAAAAAAACTTAATATTTTTGTTGATTATATGGTATATTTACAAGAATCAAATTATGATATAATAATCAAATAGATCACTCTTTATTTTCATAAGTTATGAAAAGTAGTAATTCTGTAAAAGAATATAAACATTGTAAAAGAGTTATTCTAGCAATTAAAATAACTTAAAGAGCAATATCGAATTATTAAAATCAATGGACTAGAATGATGTTTAAGAACTCATCGAATTATTCTAACAATTGTAAAAGAGTTTGTTATATAAACATGACTTAAAGAGCAATATCGAATGATGTAACGGTTAGACTTATGGTTAAAGGTTTTATAAAAAAAAAATATATCTATCATAACAAGATATATTTTTAAATAAACTTGTTAAGAATTATCATAATATTAATGGCTCATTATGATCTTAAGTTACATTATATAGATGTGAAAATAAGTTTTCTGAATAGGGATCTAGGTTTATATGGATTAACCTAAATGCTTGGTAGAGAAAATGGAAGAAATATAAATTTTAGCTTAGAAAATCAATTTAGTATGAAAAATTAGAAATATAAATTCGTAGAGAAAATCTATTTCTTAATATCATTACCTTCTTTAGAATTAAAACAATTCTATTTATTATTATTTATATTTGAAGATAAATTGAAAGTTTATTATATTGGTCTTATATATGGATAATGTTTTGTTTACGAGCAGTAATTTTGGATTATTATACTGAACTAAGAAAATTTTCACTAAGAGTTTTAAAATAATTGATATGAACGAGGCATCTTATATTTTTGGCATTAAAATATTTAAATATAGATCTCAATGATTACTAGAACTATCAATATATTAATCAAGTCTTTGAGAGATTTAGTATATAGTTTTGTTAAAAAATGATAAATATAAAAATTTTAATCAAAATAAATATTTTTAAAAATTATTTTTAAAAAATTAAATAAAAAATATTTTTTATGTATGCGTAGTTGGAAGTAATAAATTATGAAATGAAATATAATTACAGAGTGCGTGTAGATAGCGAACTTTGATAGCTATTTGTACACATTTAGTAGAGAGGATTTTCCTCAATTGCTTAGAGATTTTTTCTCGTGTAGTTGAGGAAATCTTATCTACTATCATGCCCCTGCAAAATTGAGCTTCTATCAAGGATGTCGATCTTGGATCGATGCAATGAAAATAGTTTGTGGGGGAGAGACTTTATGAGTGAATTTGCTAGTTGATCAGTCGTATGCATGTGAGAAACACGTAGTTGATGTCTGACAATTTGATCTCGCACGAAATGGAAGTCAATGGTAATGTGTTTCATACGAGAATGGAACATTGGATTGATACATAAGTAGGTAGCTCCGATATTATTACAATATATTGTAGGAGTAACTATGGAGTTGACATTGAGTTCCTTGAGCAAATTTGTGATCCAATTGAGTTCAGCAACGACAGTGGCGATAGCACGGTATTCAGCTTCAGTTGTAGATTGTGCGATTGTCTTTTATTCTTTAGAACTCTAACTGATTGAAGTAGCTCCAAGAAAGACAATATACCCAGATGTGGATATTCTATTATCAAAGTTTCCTGCCCAATCAACATCAACAAAGGCATGGAGATGGAGTGAAGCATTTTTACAAAGAAAAATACCATGATTAAGAGTCCCTTTAAGATACTGCAAAATTCGTTTGACCGCAGACTAATGCGTAGTAGATGGTCGATGCATGAATTGCGATAATTTATTGACTGCAAATGAGATATCAGGACGGGTGAGAGCCAAGTACTGTAAGGAGCTAAGGACTTATCGGTATTGAGTTGAATCTGTAGCAGGGCTTCTATCATATAATTTGAGTGATTTACTAGTAGAGAGAGGAGTTATAACCTCTTTTACATCCTATATGTTTGTCTTTGATAATAAATTTTGAATATACTTTCTTTGTGAAAGGAATAGACCTGAAGATATAAATGTTACTTCCACTCCCAAAAAGTAGCTCAAAGTTCCTAGATCTTTGAGGGAGAATCGATTGACCAATTGCTTTAGGAATACTTGAGTCTCCAAAGGATCATTGTTTGTGACAATAATATTATCCACATACACTAGAAGATATATTGTACTTCCATTATGTTAGCATATGAATAACTAGGTCTCAAACTTAGAATTGATGAAGCCAATTGAGGTCAAAAACGAGCCAAGTTCAGTATACCAAGCCCTTGGAGCTTGATAAAGGCCATAAATAGCTTTTTGTAGTTTGCAGACATGCCTTGGATATTGAGGATGAACAAAATCAGGAGGTTGCTGCATAAAGACATCTTCAGTCAGAAAGTCCTATAAAAAGGCATTGTTAACATCCAGTTGTCGTATGTGTCAGCCTTTTGAGATGGCCAAACTCAGAATAAGATAGATTGTTATGGGTTTAACAACGAGACTAAATATCTTTATGAAGTCGACACCAGGTCGTTGATGAAACCCTTTAGATACTAGACGTGCTTTATATCTAGCAATAGACCCGTTTGGGTTCCGCTTAATTTAAAAGACCCATTTATACCTTACGATATTTTGTATACAATGAAAGGGTACTAAAGTCCATGTAGAGTTATGGAGGAGAACATCATATTCTTCACACATGGCTTTACGCCAGTGAGGAGATTTTTGAGCTTAAGTGATTGTAGTGGATTCACTGGCCTCGGTGGAGGAATTTGTTATAGCATGTAGGTCAAGGACTTGACGTAATTTGAAAATATCACTTTTGGAGCGTGTTATCATTGGATGTCTAGGGGCGATGGAAGTGGTAGATTGTATTGTTGGTATAGCCGAGGGCGAGTTACTGTCATGGGCCGGGTTAACCGCCGGCACGTCAATGTCACTAGATCTAGGAGAAGTTAAACCCAGTGGCAATGTTTCCGAGGGTATTACTTCATTAATAGGGGAAACTTATGAGGAAGAGAGTGGAGAAATAATATAGGGAGTGAGAAGCTATTGAACTAGAGTAATAGTAGTGTGTGGATCTTGAGGGTAAGGATTGGACGATGTCGTGGGAGGTTCATGTGACGAGATCGGAGGGATACTCTAGTGATGTATGTTTATTGGAGTAGCCAGCAGAGTATGATGGTTTTGAAAAGGAAAGACAGACTCCTAAAAAATAACGTGATGTGATATAAAGACTTTTTTAGTTTGGGGTTCATAGTATCAAAAAGCATTATATTCAAGAAAGTAACCTATAAAAGTGCAAAGCATAGATTGTGGTGTTAGCTTATGTGGCGCATAGGGACAAAGCCATGGATAATATAAATAGTCAAAAACTTTGAGTTTATGAAGGTTTGGAAGCTTGTGAAATAGTTTTTCAAATGGTAACTGGTATTGTAAGACTAGAGTGAGCATATGATTAATGAGATAGACTACAGTTTGAAAAGTTATTGACAAAAAAATTGATGGCATGAATGCTTGGTGTAGAAGTGAGAGACCGATTTCAACTATATGCCGATGTTTGTATTCAGTAGAGCCAACCAATTGAGGAGTATATAGAGGTGACTTAAGGTGTTATATACCACAAGCGGAGAGACAGGATGTGAGGGCTTGATATTCGCCTCCACCATCAGAGTAAATTATTCTAATGGAAGATTGAAAAAATTTCTTGACCAACTTTCTAAAGTTGGTAAATACTATGGAAACATCAGATTTATGGTGGAGAGGATATAACCATGTGTACTTAGTAAAATAATATATAAAAATTATATAAAAGCGAAACTTGTCAAAAGAAGAAATTGGGATAGGGCCCTAAACATCTATATAAATAATTTCAAATGATTTAGAGCAAGATATGGAGGATATCTCAAAAGGTAATCTATGACTTTTATTGCAAAGACAAGCATCACAATAAGTGATAGTGCTATTAATTTTAAAGGTAGGAATATAATAACGAAAAAATAATTTTTACTGGATAAAAGATGAGGGATGACCAAGGCGACGATGACATACACCAACTAGAGCTGCGACTGAAGAGTGAATAGTAGGCTAGGTAATTTGTGAAGCGGATGGCCACTCATAAATGTTATCTTTGTTCTGGCCTTTGACTAAAGATTCCCTCGTGCTCAAATCCTTGACAAGAAAAGAGTCAGGAAAGAATTCAATAGATGTATTATTTTGTTTACATAATTGAGAAATGAAAATGAGGTTTTGTTTAATGTTAGGTACACATAGAACATCATCGAGTGTAAAAGTTGTGGTAAGTGAACTAAGCATCGAGGAACCAGAATGAGTAATAAGAATTCTTTTACCATCACTAATGATGATATCTTCATTTTCGCCATAGTTATTATGGATGGATAAGTTTTAAAGATCAGAGATGATATGATGAGAGGCGCCAGAATCCATAATCCAATTAGGTTGGCTAGTAGTCAGAGTAGCTATGAAATTCACTTGAGGCCACCGTGATTGAGTAGGGAGTCTAGGGTAAAACCGATAGACTTTCACAGAGTGTCTGACTTTATCACACGATTGGCAAACTCTTTGGTGGTTAGGACACCACGACTCATGATTATGGAAGTTATCACCTTGATAGGGATGAGGAGGGCTTGGTTTGGGACCCATAGGGTTAGGAGGCAACTTAGCTAGACCTTTGTTGACGTGCTTATTATACTGGTTGCTTTTCCTCTTGGATTTTTGACTGACCTCTATAATAGGTGGTCCGGGCAGCCTGTCATCACTCTTCAAGTACGTCTTATAGTCTGTCAACTTATTATAGAGTCATTCGAATGATATTGGTGAGTCACGTGCCTGAAGTGCTGCTATCAATTCTTTGTACTCGCCTCCTAGGCCATTGAGGGTATTGATTAGGACTTCTTTATCACTGAGGGAATGACCTATCAAAACCAAGTCATCAATGATAACTTTGATATTTTTCAGATAATCAGCTATAGTACTTTCCTCTTGTTTCGTTTTCATCAGATTGGAGAGAAGTCCAAGCATGTTGAGTACACGAGCAATTTGATAAGGTGGTTTACAACTTGTACCAAGCTTCTGTAGTAGTCGTACATGAAGATATCAGTGGGGTTTGTGAGCTGGATTTGGCACTGAACTAGGTTCTCCTGAGATGTTGACCATTGTAGGTGGACACTGGAGAAAACCATCAACGTAGCCTAGGAGATCATATCCAAATAGAAGATTAAAGAGTTATGCCCGTTAAGATGTGTAGTTGCCACCTTTGGATAATTTGAAGGGAATGAGTGCTGCAACATTGATGGTGATAAGACCTGTAGATTGAGAAGTGCTATGGTTCCCTGCAGGGATAATAAATGATATATATATATATATATATATATATATATATATATATATATATATATATATATATAAACTGTTTGCAATGTTGAAGAGAGCTACAGCAAAGCTGAAGAGAGCACTAGTGCACCGGTGAGGAGCACTGCTTCTTCCAGAGGCACGATTGCACCAGTGTGTGAGAGAGTTGCAGTGGTGTTAGCGGTGCTGGAGAGAGCTATAGCGATGCTGGAGAAGGTTGCAGTGCTGCAATTTCTATAGCGATGCAGGAGAGATTTCTGCAGCGATGCTAGAGAAATCTGTAGAGTTGGAGAGAGCTACAGTGATGCTGGAGAAGGCTGCAGCGATGCTGGAGAGAGTTACAGCGATGTTGGAGAGAGTTGTAGCGATTTCTGCAGCAATGCAAGAGAAATCTGCAGTGTTTGAGAGAGCTGCAGCGATGCTGGAGAGAGTTGCAGCGATTTCTGCAGCGATGCGGGAGAGATTTCTGCAGCGATGCTGGAGAAATCTGCAGTGTTGGAGATAGTTGCAGTAATGCTTGTGGCAATTGATGGCAAGGCAGCGATTCGCAATAGGCGACAATGGTTGTGATCGGTGCAGATCACAACTTGCAGCCGAGTTTGGTGGCCGGAAGGGCGGCGGAGTTTTCAGCGGAAGACTTTGGTTAGGGAGTAGTAGTCAACGGTAGAAACAAAGGCTGTGACTGTGCTTCCTTTAGGAGCGTTGCCCACGGAAGAAGTGTCGATGCAGTGGGCGTAGCGACTTAGAGGGGTTGCAGGAAGAGCAGTTCTATTCTGCTGCGAGAAGGCCTCCTTCAGGAATATTGTATTTGTCGTATGATGCTTTCTCCTTGACAAGTCTTCACTTGGGCATTTGCAAGCAAGCAATGAGATCCATGTTGCCACTGTTGTTGTTGTTGTTGATGCTGCTGCAAGCAACAACGACTGCATCGGCGGTGACACGATTGTCGTCTCAATCTCTACTGCTGCGGCGGGTGCGATCTGATACTAGTAGCCGTAAGTGCTGCGGTAGGCTGCAGCTAATGGCTGCGGCAGCAACGGGTGCGATCAAGTATTGTGTGAGATGAAGCTGTTGTGGTGCGATTGAGGGGCGGAGACGTCGTCGCAAGGAGGGATGGTCGAGCGGCCGTGGTTGTGGCTACGACCCAAGGGGAAGCGGTGGACTCCGGCCAAGAAGCGATCACGGGGCTGCGACTGGAGGTGACCGCTAGAGTGAGGATGACCGTGAAGAAGTGGTCGTCGCTCCATCGGTCTGCAGGAACTAGCGTAGAGAGGAAGAAGCAGATGCACCACAAAGAGGAAGAATGCACCTTTGTTGCTTTAGATTAATGTTGTTGGAGGTGCGCTGAGGCAGAGGAAATGACAGGCGGCCGTCGGCTCAGGTAGGAGAACACTGGTAGTGGTGAATGAAGCAGTAGTGATTTGGTGATGACGGTAGAGTCCCAATGGAATCAAATCTGGAGATCGGATCAGTAGCGATTGCATGGAGGTGGTTTGCTGTTGCTGTTGCTAGGGAGGTGGTGAGGGAAGAAGCACAGTAATGTCGGTGCGGGAAGAAGCACGTCCGCTGACGAGGTTGTGTGAGGAGTCGGACAGCGAGAAAAAAGCTTGCTTAGAGCAAGCGGCTATGATACCATGATAAATTATGAAATGAAATATAATTATAGAGTGCGTATAGATAGTGAACTTTGATAGCTATTTATACACATTTAGTATAGAGAATTTTCCTCACTACTCATAGATTTCCTCGTGCAGTTGAGGAAATCTTATCTGCTATCAGGAAGTCTATTATGTACTTTAACTGCTGGTTAGATATTAAAGTTACATAAAAATAAAAACTCTAAGAGATTACAAAGAAAATAATAAGATATATGGAAGGGAGGAAGGATTATATGCTTACATATATAAAATTAGATTAGCTTGAAATGATGGTATTATTAATATATTGATTTTGTAAATTACTTCGATAATAAAAAGTCCATTTTATGATTTATATCTATATTAGTTTGAGGAGTAATTTATAGAAAAAAAAATAAAGTTATATATTATTACATTATTAACAATAGAAGTTGATTTTGTGGCATACTTTGAGGCCACTAATCAAGCTTTTTGACTATGAAATTTTATCTTACAATTTGGTGTGATCGGATTCAATTGTCAAGTTGTTGAAGATACTTTGTGATATATCACAACAATTTTCTTCTCTTAGAAAGAAAAGTACTATTGTAGCTTTATGCATTATGGTATAAAATACTTGATGGTCAAAGAAGAAGAATCCAAAAATAATTTATGTTAATTAAGAACTTGAGTTTCACTATATTGATTGTTGATCCATTCACTTAGTACTTACAACAACCTAAAATATTTAAGAGAATATGTTTTTATAATTGGGTTTGTGAGTAACCCATAAAAGATATGGTGATGCTTGTTTTAGTAAACATTGTAATTAATATTCTTATTTACATAATTAAAGTTATTTATTTTTGTTTTCTATTCACATTTATATATGTATATATTATGATTGAATATGCTAATAGGATTATCTTGATAAGAAATTATAATGATCATTTTGGACAAAGAAAGGGCTAACAGTGTTGAGATTAATAGAATGAAGTATGATATTAATAACATAATATTTATTAAACTTGTTGACCTATTTTATACTTGTTGACCTATTTTATAAAATTCGTACTCACATGTAAAATATTTTTTTATTTTAGAATCTAATTAAATAAAATTATTTTAAATAAAATTTTATTTTATTTATTTTGATTTTGAGTTTCTTTTATATCTTACTAATTAATGACCAAGTAGAAGAATATTAGATTATGTGACCTTATCTAATTAGGTAAGATATATTATGGATATGATTAGATTTTGATTATGGTTATCGACTAATAGAAATGAAGTCTAAATATGATAAAATTTCTTAGGAGATAACCTTGATAGGAGGGACTCTCCTAATTATCTAACTTAGACCATCTTCTCTCACTTATAAAAAGGATAAGACCTCATAGCGACTCTGTGTGGATAAGTGGCTATACAAATATATGAATTTGTGGATAAATAGATATGTGGATGTTAGAACCCTTGCAGATTCTAAACTTGAGGTTGATCTCTTTAGGGGATCGGCCTCCTTGGAACTCTATAGGGGTTCCTCCCTCCAAGTTGCTGCTCAAAGGCTGCAGAAAAGATTCATCTATTGCTTATGAAAAGAGGAGAAATACATGACTATTTATAGGGCTTCTAAACCCTAACTCCTTATAGGACTCTTACCCAAGACTCCTACTTCTAACCAACTCCTAATATGACTCCTACTTAAGACTCATATTTCTTTACAACTCCTAATTCTTAAGACTCCTATTCCTTTACAACTCCTAATTCTTCTCTAAGAAACAACCTCCTACATGAATGTCCCTCTCAATTAGGACTCTCATAGCTAGAGTCCTAACAGAATGTCACTCTCAATTAGGACTCTCTTAGCTATAGTCCTAACAGAATGTCCCTCTCAATTAGGACTCTCCTAGCTAGTCCTAATAGTTTTACATGAATGTCCCTCTCAATTAGGACTCTCCAAGCTAGAGTCCTAACAGACCCGCCCTCTTCAAATCAGCCTTGTCCTCGAGGCTGATGATTCGTGAATTCTGGGAATTTGATCTTCAAGTCGTCATAGTTCTCCCAAGTGGCATCTTCTATTGGTAGGTTCACCCACTGTATTAGCACTTCATTAGTGGGTCGTTGTCGTCGAGTCACGATCCGTCAATCAATAATGGCACTTGGCTGGGTCTGGAGTTCTCTTTGGGTAGTCATATTTGGTGGGTGGCTTTGGGTTGTCTCCAAGCAACTATTTACAACTTCTATCTGGCCGTCGATTTGTGGGTGATATGTCGCACTCCTTTTCAATTTAGTACCCTACTTATGGAATAACTTTGTCCAAAATCTGCTCTTGAAGATGCAAGTAGAATTTGTCACAAGCACATTGCGTCCCTTATACCATAATTTTTTTGAGTCCCGATTGTAATGAGCCACGGAGCTTGGTGCTTCCTCTAATTTTTTTTTTTATCTTACTAGTCTCCGAATCTTCCTGCCATCCATCTTAATATTCTTAAGGAAGTCGCTGGTTGGAAGTAAAACAACCGAAAATTCAGCTTGCTCAGGTAGTTGCGAAAGCACATCTGCAAGAACATTCTCTTTCCCCTTTTTGTATGTTATTTCATAATCAAATCCAAGAAGTTTTGTTACCCATTTTTGCTGCTCAAGGGATGATATCTTTCACTCCAAAAAGTACTTGAGGCTTTTATGGTCAGTTTTAATTTAAAATCGTCGACCAATTAAGTAGGGTCTCCACCTCGTTGCTGCGCGCACAATGGCAAGCATCTCCTTATCATATGTTGACTTATTTTGATGGGAGGGAGATAATGCCTTGCTAGTGTATGTGAGTGGTTGACCATCTTGCATAAGAATGGCTCCAATTCCGACTCCAGATGCGTCGGCCTCAATAATGAAGGGTCGGTTGAAATCTGGTAGTGTTAGCACCGGCGTCGTCGTCATGGCTGCCTTAAGTTTGTCGAAGGCAGCGGAGGCTCTGTCCGAGCATTGGAAGACATCTTTTTTCAGTAAGGAAGTAAGTGGTGCACTGATCTCTCCATAGTTTTTCACGAACTTGCAGTAGTAGCCTATTAAACCCAGAAAGCCATGTAGCAATTTTATATTCCACGGGGTCAGCCAGTTTTGCATTGCTCCAATTTTGAAGGGGTCTACTGCCACACCTTCCTCTGATATGATATGCCCAAGATATTCCACCTTCTTATGAAGAAAGCAAAAATTCATAGTGGTTGTTGTGTGTTCAAAAGGTGGTTTTCGGTATGTCTTCTTCGCATACTCGTATTTGATGATACCCGGATCGAATGTCCAGCTTTGTAAAGATTTGTGCTCCCTTAGCAACTCATCTACTATTGGAATAGGGTATTTATCCTTGATGGTTATGCCATTGAGAGCTTGGTAATCAACACATAATCGCCATATTCCATCCTTCTTTCGTATGAGGAGCACCGGTGAAGAGTAGGGGCTGCAACTTGGCCGAATAACTCCTGTTTTGAGCATCTCTTTTACAATCCTTTCTATTTCATCCTTCTAGAGATGTGGATATTGATATGGCTGAGCATTTGTTGGAGATTTTCCTGGAAAAAACATTATATAATGATCATGCCGACGAGTAAGAGGTAGGTTGCGTGGTTCGTCAAATATATCTAAAAATTCAGCAAGCAAAGGAAGTAGATTTGGATCTTCAAATTTTGTTGGCTCTCCCTTAGTTTGTTGCTCAAGTTGTACTAAAAAGCTGCTGCATGCTTTATGCAAAACCTTCTCCATTTGTTGTGTGCAAATCGTCGTTACGTCGCCCTCACGTTTCCCGTGCAGTATCACTTGTTTCTCCTTACTGTAAAATTTTATAATTAGTTGCATAAAATTCCAAGAAATATCACCTAATGTCATCAACCATTTAATTCTGAGTATGGCCTCATGATCATCAAGAGGGAGGAGGAAGAAATCTGCAATTATCTCTTGCTCCAGCAACAACAGTTTCACTTGCGGGCACCTATGATCACACTTCAAAATCCGTTCGTTGGCGACCTTAACGACAAACCTGCTGCAATTCTCAATAGGTAAGTTCATACAAACAACAACCTTACTGTTTAGGAAGTTATTAGTGCTGCCCGTGTCGTTGAGAATAGTGATCGGTTGTTGTTTAAGAAGGCCTCCAACTTTCATCGTTTGTGGGATTGAGTAGCCAACTAGTGTATGTACCGTAACTTTGGTCGGTTGTGGCTCTTCTTCTGCATCTTCTTCTTCATGTTCAAGGCTCTCTTTTGGATGTTCAATGACCTCTTCTTCTATCGGTTCAATCATAAGAAGTCCCCCTTTACTACAGCGATGCTCACGGCTCCACGGCTCATCACAATGCCAACATAACCCCTTCGCATATCGCTCCCGAAGCTCTTCTCTTATTAACCTCTTTGGTGTAGGGACTTGGTCGAAAGTAGGGGGGGCTAAGGGCTTCAATATTACTAGTTGAGGAGTGACCCTAGTCCTCCGAGCTTCATGGTTCAATTGCTCCTCTTGATGTCGTGCGAAAGAGATGGCTGCCATAAGCGTATACGGTTGTCGCGCTTTAACTTCTCCTCGGATCTCCGGCTTCAAGCCCTCAATGAAGGTTCTCAATAGCTGTTTTTGAGACCAATCATGAGTTTGATTAGATAACCTTTCAAACCTGGTTTGGTACTCCTGAATGGTAGAGGTTTGTCGGATCTTTGCTAGTTGTCCGTCAATATTCTCGTAATCGGTTGGTCTGAAGCGGATCAACAGTCCTTCTTTGAATTGTCGCCATGAAAGGACTTCATAAGTATGTTCAAACTAGTCAAACCACTGTATAGCATCCCCTTCAAGATATATAGCTGCAATTTTCACCATAGATGCATCCGCGATTTTATGGTACCGAAAATATCGCTCCGCGCACGAGATCCAACCAATTGGGTCTCCTTCTTCCCATCTAGGGAAGTCCACTCTCATGCATGGATAGTTGGGGTTGGTCATAGAGCTTCCCCTCTCTTGAAAGTCATATCTTTGGGCTTGGTGTGATTGGGCAAAGCTCTCCCCTTGATATGATTTCTTCGGGCTTGGTGGTCGGCCCAATCTGAGTTCGGTAAAGAGCGTCCGAATCTTATCCTCCATTCGCGCCTCCAAGGCTTCGAATTTAGCATTGATTGCCTCCTTAGATGCCATAGTATATACCTCCAAATCTATGATGTTAAGATCTCTCTTTTTTTGTTAGGTTAAAGGCATGTATAGGTTGAGAGAAGTGATGGTCGAAAGGGTTGGTGGATCGGTGGATGTAGGCTACGATTTAGGCTAGTTTTGTGGCAGTTTTGGGTGCAGTTTGAGGGTGTGGTTTAGTGGAGTTTTATGGCTATGGATGAAAGTTTTGGATCTGTGGTAGATTGCAGCAAAGGTTTGATAGAAATCAGTGGAAGTTGCAGCAAGTATGTGCTGTCTTGTAAGAGTAGAATTGTCGTCGAAGAAACAATGGTTTCTCGATGTAATTTCTACCAAAAACTTAAGAGAATTGAGGAGGGAATTGATAGAAAAATCACAGATTATATGACAGCAAGGATGTCTAATTTAATCAAGAGAATTTCAGCAGTATAACAGCAAGAAAATTGGTGCAAGTTGCGATAGTAGAATTGTCGTCGAAAAATTTCAGCGGGTTACAATGAAAATTTGCAGCAACACAAAATTATTTTTAGAGATGAATTCCTTAATATATCAATCTTAAATGGAAGCCAAGATGATCTATGAAGTGTATAAGAAATTTCATTCAAAAAAGATTACAAATAGATGGGTTAAGGCAACAATATGCCGCTGAAATTTTCTGCAGTACAGATTTTTAAGTATAGCAGATTGGACGTAAAAGATCAGTGGTTTATATTGAGAATTTTTTAATGAAACCAAAGGAAAATCTACTGTTAGGAAGTGTCAAAGCTATCACAAAAATTTCGTAGAGATTTGGATAGAAACAATATAGTATCAAGATCAAACAAACAGTGCTATGCAGCTGAAATTTTACAATGCAGATTTTCAAGTATAGCAGATTAGACGTAAAATATCAATAGTTTATATTGAGGATTTTTTGAAAAAACCAAAGGAAAATCTGCTGTTAGGAAGTGTCAAAGATGTCATAAAAATTTGATAGAAATTTGGATAGAAAAAGCATAGTAGCAAGATCAAACAGATGGTACTATGCGACTGGAATACTGTAATGTATCTTTCGTCGTAGAGATGAAAACTTTGTGACGAAAGGTTTATGCAGCAATATAGGAATAGTTTTTTTTTTTGGATTTTCGAATAAGGATAACTAAATTGCAGCAGCAGTAAGGTAGGAAACCAGAACCTGTTGCAATTCACGGGGAGATCAAAGGATGATCCGCGGTGGTGGAGATGATGGCGGAATTCGGCGACGATCTTTTAAGCAATTGTGGGAATTGCTTTGGGCGGTTGTGGAGGGCTGATGGGTGGCAGTGGAAGGGCAGCGAGATACCAAGAACGCTGCTCTGATACCAGGTGTTAGAACCCTTGTAGATTCTAAACTTGGGGTTGATCTCTTTAGGGGATCGGCCTCCTTGGAACTCTATAAGGGTTCCTCCCTCCAAGTTGCTGCTCAAAGGCTGCAGAAAAGATTCATCTATTGCTTATGAAAAGAGGAGGAATACATGATTATTTATAGGGCTTCTAAACCCTAACTCCTTATAGGACTCCTACCCAAGACTCCTACTTCTAACCAACTCCTAATAGGACTCCTACTTAAGACTCATATTTCTTTACAACTCCTAATTCTTAAGACTCCTATTCCTTTACAACTCCTAATTCTTCTCTAAGAAATAACCTCCTACATAAATGCCCCTCTCAATTAGGACTCTCCTAGCTAGAGTCCTAATAGAATGTCCCTCTCAATTAGGACTCTCCTAGCTAGTCCTAATAGTTTTACATGAATGTCCCTCTCAATTAGGACTCTCCAAGCTAGAGTCCTAACAGTGGATACGTGAATATGTAGATATTAAGAGATTATAGATATTCTCTCATCTCCTTTTAGTCATATATGTTAGGATCGAGTCGGCACTGAGAAAGGGGGGTGAATTAGTGCAGTGGATAAAAGTGTCGGTTAAAAAAAACTTCGTACGTTAAAACAAAAACAGATCTAAGAAGATAGCTTGAAAGTGTGTTTGTTCGTAAGGGTAGTGAAAGCCAAGTAAGGAGGAAGTGAAGTAATTACAAAGTAAGTAAATGGCAATAATATAAATGCAAACTAGAATTTATAGTGGTTCAGTCATTGTGACCTACATCCACTTCTGATTCCTTCTCCATCGAGGTCACCGGCGTCCACTAATGGTCTTTCTTCAATAAGTAAAGATCAACCACCTCTTTACAATGCTTTCTCCTTTTCACAGGTTTAAGATATAACCCTTACAAGTCTCACACCTCTCTTGAGTGATTACAAATCTAAGGAGAGGGAGAAGGAGAACTTTTCTCATTTTTACAACACTTTTAACACCCCAACACTTAAAATTTTCAACACTTTGATTACACTTTTATTACCCTTTCATGGAGAAAATGGTGCAGTATTTATAGGCCCCAATAGCTTCAGAATTGGAGCTAAAAAGTATCACATCCCCGAATTTCGGGGTACTGATAGTACCACCACTATTATTGGGCAGTACCATCGCCTAACACTCTAACACTGGGCAATACGACTGCCTGATAGAGCTTCGAGACTAAGCTCTGGCGATACCACCATCTGGCAGCATTAATTGCTGGCGATACCACCGCCTAGACCACCTGAGAGATTTAGTCACCAGGCAGTGCCACCATCGGCCGTGACTTTAGGTGCTGAATGAGTTGTTCAACTGGCCCAATTCAACCCTGTTAAGTGCCTAGTTGGCTCATAACTGAGTTCGTAGGATTACCTCCCAATCCTAACTCAACTTAAGGTCTAACTACGATAATTTAAGACATTAACTAAGTAATCTTGGTTTGATATGTCAATTGTTCTTCCGGCAAGCTTTTGGCGATTTTTTGACAAACTTCCGACAATCTCTCGATAATATTCCAGTGGACTCCTAGCAAGCTCCTGGACTTTATAACGATATTCTTGGTGAGTTCCAATGAGCTTCTTTGGCAAGCTCTTGGACTTCTTGGTTAATTCCGGCAGAACTTCGGATGAACGTCCGGACTTCCGACGAACTCTCGAACTCCCAACGAAATCTCAATCTTGACTCCGGCCCAACATCTGCTTTATGCCTTACTGCTATCGTAGTTAACCCTACACACTTTTCTCAACATATGGATTAAATCAAATAATTTACCAATTGATTTCATTATCAAAATATGAGATTTAACAATCTCTCCCTTTTTTATGATGACAATCAATTGATAACGGAGTTAACCTTAACTCCCCCTATATATATGTTATTCTTGAGAAAAGATACTCTTGAATTCAAGGCCTTGAATTCAAGCATCAAACCGATAAGTTATATTCATTTAAATTTATCAACATGCACATCATGATACTTATCATGATTTACCAATTCAAAATACGATACCATGTATAAAGAAAAAAAATGATATCAAGGCTTGAAATCCATTTTCAAGTCCAATGATGATAGTCAATCATCATTTTCAAGTATGATATGAATTTTGAATATGAAATTTAGTAAGATGACAAAGATAGCAATTCATCAGACAAGATATCAATTGTAAATATCAAGTTGAGCTCATAATATCTTATCATAATGAAAGACATTTAACAAGCATTCATGAAACATTTCAAGTATCTATAATGCATATGAAATACATTTTAATATGTTTCAAGCATTTACGATAATATATATTTTATACATTTGTCTCAAACATTCAATTTGTCATTAATTTATCATATTTCTCTCCCTTTGTCATCAATAAAAAGGAGAACCATTCAACAATGCAAATGTGGTAAACAAAATTAAGTAAGTTTTACACCAATTTATCCGAGCCATAAAGGAAGGTAAACAAAAACTTTGCATGATAACCTTTTTGGACAAACTAATATTTTTACTCAAGGGCTTTTTTGGTTTTTCTTGAGATGTGCAAGTTTCTTTCATCTTTTTGTCGTAAAAATAAGAAGAAGAAAAAGAAAGGTAAGGAAAGAATCCATTATTTTAAATTTGAATCAAGTCAAATTTAAAATAATAAATGAGTTTCATTAAATCATGTTTCAATTTTAACAAAGAGAAGGGATTCATGAAAAGGAACAAGATATCTATGTGAAATCAAATCGCCATTCTTGCAAGTAATCGTCACACACTAAAATTCATCTTTTAAGGGAAGAGTAAGGAAGAATTCATGGGAAGGGAGTCTTATATGAAAAATAAATTCATGAATAAAACTTTATAAATCAAATTCGTTTCTCATTAGAAATTCACAAGAGTGAAATCCGAGAGAGATACATTTGTCAATAAATTTCATGAGTGAAGTGATTAAGTGTATCAAAAATCATTAAGTGATGGAGCAAGGGTATGAAGAAAATTTGATACCAAGTTAAGAGGAAGATAAAAACAAAATAAATTCATGAAAGCTCCATTCATGAGATGAATTAGGAGGAAGATAGTTTGAAAAAGAAATTAAACAAACTCATGCATTCGGATAATTTAACATCCCTAACTCTCTTCTAATAAAATCAAATTGTTCTTCATTTAAAGGTTTTATAAATAAATCGACTAATTGATGTTTTGTATCAATAAACTCTAAAGATATGTCATGGTTATTAATATGATCTCTTATGAAATGATGTCTAATGTCAATATGTTTAGTTCTAAAGTGTTGAATAGGATTTTTTGTTAAACATATTGCACTCATGTTATCACATTTTATGATAATGTTCTTAAGGTGAATCTTATAATCTTCTAATGTATTTTTCATTCATACAACCACAACATGCACTCGCCGCTATGTATTCGGCTTTGGTTGTAGATAGTGTAACCGAGTTTTTTTTCTTTGAAGATCAATAGACAAGTGCATGACCTAAGAATTGACATATTCCGGATATGTTTTTTCTATCTATTCTACACCCAGCAAAATCTGCATCAGCATAAACAATTAGTTTAAAATTTTGAATTTTAGATACCATAATCCTAGATTAGTAGTTCCTTTAAGATGAGATGTCTTAGGATTTGATTGAAACCTAGCACAAAGTCCTACACTAAACATGATGTTTGATCTAGTTGCGGTGAGGTATAGTAAACTTCTTATCATACCCCTATAAGTTTTTTTATCAAAGCTTTCTCCACTTTCGTCAATGTCTAACCTAGTGGAGGTACTCATAGGAGTATTGATAGCGTTTGAACTACCCATATTAAACCGTTTTAGCAAGTCTAATGCATATTTTGTTTGACTAAGAAAAATAACATCACTAAGTTATTCAATTTGTAAGCCTAAAAAGAAAGTTAGTTCATCCATTAAACTCATTTCAAACTCTTGACTCATACTCTTGGCAAACGATTCGCATAAGGATTCATTTGTAGAACCAAAAATAATATCGCCAATATAAATTTGAATAACAAAAAAATTATTTTTAAAATTTTTAATAAACAATGTAGTATTGACCTTGCCTTTAGAGAAATTATTTTAGATAAGAAATGAGCAAGTCTCTCGTACCAAGTCCTTGAGGCTTGTTTTAATCCATAGAAAGCTTTAGTTAATTTAAACACATGATTCGAAAAATTATCATTCTTAAATTCGGGAGATTGTTTAACATAAACTTCTTCGGAAATAAAGCCATTAAGAAAAGAACTTTTGATATTCATTTGAAATAACTTAGAATTATTACTACCAGCATAAGCAAGGAGTATCCTTATAGCTTCTAATCGTGTCATAGGAGCGAAGGTTTCGTCATGATCAATACCTTCTTTTTGGTTGAAATCCTTAGCCACTAATCTAGCCTTGTTTCTAACCATGATACCAAATTCATCTTGCTTGTTTCTAAAAACTCATTTAGTACCAATAACTAAATGGTCATTTAGCCTAGGAACAAACTTCTACATGTCGTTTATCTCAAATTGGTTCAACTCTTCTTGCATTGAGATAACCCATGAATAATCTTTCAAGGCTTTGTCAATACATTTAGGTTCAATTTGAGAAAGAAAAATGATGTTTGCACAAAAAATTTTAAGAGAAGAATAAGTTTGAACCCCTTTTGATGTGTCTCATATGTGGGGTGACTTAGTGCAGCAGAAATCTTACAGCAATTTAAAACCGAAAGGTGCGTTCGTTCGATAAAATCTATTATGATGCAAAAGCCGATTCACAGTTTGTATTTAATCGCAGTTTGCGACTAAGCGCAGATTGCGTCCAAGTTTAGTTTACGTCTAAACTCAGTTTTACGTCTAAACACAGTTTTACGTCTAAACGCAGTTTTACGTCTAAACGCAATTTTACGTCTAAACGCAGTTTTGCGTCTGAACGCAGTATTACGTCTAAACGCAGTTTTACATCTAAACGCAGTTTTAGGTCTAAACGCAGTTTTACGTCTGAACGCAGTTTTACGTCTGAACGCAGTTTTGCGTCTGAACGCAGTTTTGCGTCTGAAAGTAGTTTGCAGTTATAAATGGAATCAATACGTTAACTTAAACTGCAATGTAAAGATCGTACGAAAACATCGATTTACATCTTAATGCAGATTCGGAAAGATCTGAACTTAGAGAATCGTTCGTAAAAGCGCAGAGGGCAGTAGCTATGTAGGAGGTTTGCAGTAATGGTAAAGTGCTCAAAATAAACGCAAACCAGAGATTTAGAGTGGTTCGGTCAGCCTTGACCTACTCCACTTTTGGCTTCCTCCACTGATGAGGTTGCCGACGTCAACTAGAGGCCTTCCTTCAATAGGCGAAGGCCAACTGCCCTTTTACAGTTTCTCTCCTTTTGACAGGCTCAGGAGACAACCTTTACAGATCCTTTCTCTCCTCTCTTTACAACTCAAGACTTGAAGAACAGAAGAGAAGAGAACTTTTGGACTTTACACAAGTTTGAGCTCTTAGAATCACTGAAAAGATCAAGAATTCGGTGTGGATCTGTATCCTTTCAGTGTTGAATGGGTGGGGTATTTATAGGCCCCAACCCAATTCAATTTTGGAGCTCAAAACGATCAAATCCCGGAATTCCGGGATCAGGCGGTTGCACCTCTTGACTGGAGAGGTGGCACCGCCTGGCAGAGCTCGAAGACTGAGCTTAGGCGATTGCACCTCTCTTCCAGAGCTCGAAGACTGAGCTCGATGGTTGCACCGCCTGGCAGAGCTCGAAGACTGAGCTCGGTGGTTGCATCACCTGGCAGAGCTCGAAACTGAGCTCAGGCTGATGCACCTCTCTGCCAGAGCTCGAAGACTGAGCTCGGTGGTTGCACCGCCTGGCAGAGCTCGAAGTCTGAGCTCGGTGGTTGCTCCGCCTGGCAGAGCTCAAAACTTGAGCTCTGGCGGTGCTACCTCTTGATAGAGGAGGTTGCACCGCCCAATCTCGCTTGGAGACTGAGCCCTGGGTGGTTGCACCTCTTAGCTAGGGCGGTTGCACCGCCCAGTCTCGCTGGAAGACATAGCCTGGGCGGTGCTACCTCCAACCCTGGCGGTGGCACCTCTTTCGCTATTCCAGCTCACTTGGTTTGGCTCCAAACTTGGTCCAAACCAGTCCGAACTTGGGCCTAATTGGCCCCTACTTGGGTTATAGGATTAACACCTAATCCTAACCCTAATTAACGTGCTAACTATGAATTTAAAGACATTTTCTAAGCTATTACAAAGTCCGCAAGTCAAGACTTCTTATGGCGAGCTTCCGGCAAACTTCCGGCGGTCTTCCGATGAACTCTCGGAAACCATTCTGCGGACTCCCGGCAAGCTCCTAGACTTCACGATTTGATCTTAGCGAGTTCCAACAAGCTTCGTCGGCAAGCTCCGATCTTTCTCGGCGAGCTCCGTGAACTTCCAACGAACCTTCCGGCGAGCTTCCGAAAAACCCTTCGGTAAGCTCCCAACTCATTCTCGGCTAGTTCCGGTAGCATTCCCGACGAACCTTCGGACTTCCGTCGAACTCTCGAACTCGCAACAAATCCTTCGCGCTTGACTCCGACACTTTGTTTCGCTTTATGTCTTCATCGTTATCATAGTTAATCCTGCACAACAAAACAAAACTTCGATCGAGACAATTAATCCTAAGCAATTTAACCAAGTTGTCCGGCATGTCATTGGTCCCTCGACGCTTCGTCCGATTCTTCGGCGCATCGTCCTCTCCTGCAGCCTATTGCCTAATCGGCCAGTTGACTCCGCAACTCCGATATCCTTGGCACAATACCCGCTCTTCTTGGCCCGATGCCCGAGTCCACAGCCCGAAGCCTTCTGTCGATACGTCGACCGATCCACCGGCCCGACGTCCAATCTTCTGACATGTTCCTTCGGCACAACATGATTTTCCTGCTTTAATTGTCTCATCCTAATCGAAGCATCCTGCGTCACTCAAAACGCAGATTAAATCATAAACATATATCAAGTAGTTTCATCATCAAAATACGAGATTCAACAATCTCCCCCTTTTTGATGATGACAACCACTTGATGACGGAGTTAAACTTAACTCCCAGAGTTTAAATAAACTCCCCCTATCAATATACCATATTGATAGAACCTTGAATTCAAACTGAATTCAAGTCATTGCAATATTCATCATGAATACTTGCAACACGTCAACATGAACATATGCATAAACTTATGCATCACATGTCATGTCATCAACATACTTCTCCCCCTTTGTCATCAACAAAAAGGAGAAGTATCACAATTAATCGTTTGTGTGTGATATTGGTTCAACTCATTGTATGAAAATCATAATATCAAGTTTTATCATCATGCAATCTTGGAGCTAGAAGATTTAGCAAGTGTTACATCATGCTTAGAACATTCATGCTATCAAGTTTTAGATATGCAAGTTTTATAGCATATAAGATAGCACTTTTGGTAATGTTCAAGATAGCAAGTTCTACATCATGCAAGCTAGCAAATTAGAGATGTTCAAGAAGGCAACTCTTGCTTCTTGAAAATTTTGCTCACTTTGCTAGATGCGCAAGTTAGCATTTTTGCCTCTTGAGATAGGCAAGATATCACATTTGCTTCTTTTGAGATAGCAACTTTTTGCTTCTCTTTAGACCAACAAGCTAGCTATCTCCCCCTTTGTCATTGTAAAAAAGAAAGAGAGAATACAGTTTTGTAGTTCTCTTTTCCTTTTAGAACGATTTCAAAATCATGACAAATGATGAATAATCAAGTTATGAATGTCAAGACAATTTTTCATCATGAATATTTTATCATTGCATGCATCATTATCATAAGTTGAAGTATTACATGCATGATATCATATCACCATTCATAATTACATTAATGTTTCATATCATGATGGTATCAATTTTGTCAAATTATATCCTACCATGCATGATCAAAACTTCTCCCCATTTTATCATTGAAAACAAGAAGAAAGTAGGGGGAAGAGCATAAAAGTGTTAAATATTTCAATCATTTCAAGGCATTTACATCATAGATCAAGTCATGATTCGTGATTCATCATAAAGCAAGTTAGTTTTCAATCATCACATAAGGCATTCAAGGAATTTTTGAAACATAGGAGAATGATTAATTTAAGCATACAATGTTTCAATCCAATTTAAGTCATGAATATCAATGTTTTCATATTGTGAGTATCAATTCATGACTACCACAAGATATTATTTGTGACTTCAATTTTGCAAGATCAAGATTATGATTTAGATAAAACTTATTCAAATCAAATCATTAACTTGAAATTCATAATCAAGTCATTAAAATTAATTTCGAGATTCACAAAATATCATGAAATCATTAATCTCGATCAGATGGGAAAAGCATTTTTTTTTTTTTAGGAGATTCTTTTTCATCTAAGCATGCCTTAGTCTTTATATGCCAAATTAAGATAAGCATGAAAGTTCAAGACATAAGGCAAAGAAATCTTGTATTATGAGATATATGATATCAAGGCTCATGATTCATTTGAAAAGATATAGTACAAAGAGCAACTTGAAACATTCTTATCAAAGATCACATTTTAAAATATTCCAAGTTTCAAGATATCAATATGACACTTCATTGAATTGCATTTCATTTGAAGAAACCCTTTTTGATAAATGTAGGGAGCATAATGAACGATCTTGATTTATAAAGAGCTTCATGTTATAATTATCAAGATTATGATTATGATTATTCTCTTTAGCAAAGAATCACAAAAGCACTTTATTTTTGCATAAGAAATCTCATTGTATTATGATTTATAAATTCTTTTTCTGCACATGAATTATAGGAGATATGAATGTGAAACAAATCTTTGCAAGCAAAAACACTATCATTCATATTTCAAGATGAAATTTATAAGCAGGAATCATTTCATCAAATCTATTTTAGAAAAATATTTTTTATAAGTGTATGAGAAAATCTGATTGTTAGGATATCAATTGTTAAGTGAATCCGAAAATGAAATTAACATTTTCATATATTCAGACATGATTTTTGCTATAGATCTTGAAATTAAATCAAGAAGATCAAACAAGCTCATGATCATGGATAACTTAAAATCTCATGCATAAAATTGTTAATAACCATTTAATATTACATCTTTATGCATTACTTTAAATCAAACGTGATTTCATTCAACAATGTTAATCAAACATGATACACATTATTACTTCTTAACCATGATCAAAATCATTTTATTTGTTTATCATGCAATATTATCATTTTTGAAATTATCAGCATGATCATAATTTTTGTATTTTTATTTTTAAACATGTAATTTTCAAAAAAATTAATTCTAAACTAAAAAAGAAAATATATCATGAAAGCATCAAGTAATTTTAAAATAAACCAAAGGCATTTTAATTACCTCAATGTCGTAGGCTGGTAAGGCGTAGTTTGCCGCCTCGCTTTTGTTGACTTTCTCGTCTTCAGAAGAGCTCGATTCATCCCAATTTTTGCTCTTCTTCTTGCGTTTAAAGCAAGTATTTCCATTCTTTTTGCTTTTTAATTTTCGTTTCATTTGTAGTTTAAGTTCACCATCACTTGAGCTTATGCTCGAGTGGTCTTCAAATGTTCTATGTCCCAAATCCTTCCTGTTCTTTGGAAGGTTGGTTTGTTCATCATTGTCCTCATCACTTGAGTCATCGCTCAAGTGGCATTCATTTGTCCAGAGTTCCAAATCCTTCCTGTTCTTTGGAAGGTGATTGTGTTTAACATGTTCATCATGTGTATTGTGCACCATTTCATATGTCATCAATGAACCAATTAGTTCTTCAAGTGGTAAGTTGTTTAGGTTTTTCGATTCTTGAATAGCAGTTACTTTTGAATCCCAAGTTTTAGAAAGTGAGCGCAAAACTTTGTTAACGAGTTCAAAATCCGAAAAGCTTTTACCAAGTGATTTTAAACCATTGACGACATCCGTAAAATGGGTGTACATGTCAACAACGGTTTCGCTTGGTTTCATATGAAAAAGCTCGAAATCATGCAGTAAAATATTAACTTTCGAGTCTTTGACTCTACTAGTTCCCTCGTGCGTGATTTCAAGAGTGCGCCAAATATCGAAAGCCGTTTCGCACAAAGAAACCCGATTGAACTCATTTTTGTCCAAAGCGCAAAATAAGGCATTCATAGCCTTTGCGTTTAAAGAAAAATACTTCTTCTCTAAATCCGACCATTCGTTCATCGGTTTAGAGGGAAGTTGAAAACTGTTTTCAACGATATTCCATAAATCCAGATTTAGAGAAATTAAGAAAACTCTCATTCGAGTTTTCCAATAAGTGTAGTCCAATCCGTTAAAGAACGGTGGACGAAAGATCGAAAAGCCCTCTTGAAGAGTCATTTCTCTCGGGTGTAAATCCGAAATGAGAAATACCCCGCTCTGATACCAAGTTGTCCGGCATGTCATTGGTCCCTCGACGCTTCGTCCGATTCTTCGGCGCATCGTCCTCTCCTGCAGCCTATTGCCCAATCGGCCAGTTGACTCTGCAACTCCGATATCCTTGGCACAATACCCGCTCTTCTTGGCCCGATGCCCGAGTTCACGGCCCGAAGCCTTCTGTCGATACGTCGACCGATCCACCGGCCCGACGTCCAATCTTCTGACATGTTCCTTCGGCACAACATGATTTTCCTGCTTTAATTGTCTCATCCTGATCGAAGCATCCTGCGTCACTCAAAACACAGATTAAATCATAAACATATATCAAGTAGTTTCATCATCAAAATACGAGATTCAACAATATGATTAGCTCCTTAGGATGAGCATCTACATACTTCTATTCCTTAGGTAAGGATATTTCAGAAGAAGATATATCCAAGTTGCTAGTTAGAGGAAAGGGTTTATTTAAATTCAAAGCATCAAAATTAAGATCATCATCAAACTCATTTTTCTTAAATTCAAAAATTTCATTGAAGATAACATGAATAGACTCTTCTATAATCAAAGTTCTTTTGTTAAAGATGTGAAAGGCTTTAAAAATGGAAGAGTAGACAAAAAAAATCCCTTCATCAAATTTTGCATCAAACTTTCCTAAGGCATCTTTTTTATTCAAGATAAAATATTTACAACCGAAAACTTTAAAATATGAAACATTGGGTTTTTTGTTATTCCATAATTCATAAGGAGTTTTGGAAAGTAATGATCTTACTAGAACCCTATTCATAATATAGCATGCCATATTAATAGCTTTGGCCCAAAAATATTTGGGTAGGCTATGTTCGTTCAACATGGTTTTTTCATTTCTTGTAAATTTTTATTTTTCTTTCTACTACCCCATTTTGTTTAGTATTTTTTAGAGTAGAGAAATTATGGTTGTATCCATTAGATTCACAAAATTTTTAGAAATCATGGTTTTAAAATATGTCATCGTGATCACTCCAAATTGATGAAATCATAAAGCCTTTTTTATTTTGAACAAGTTTACAAAACTTAGAAAAATGCCAAAAGCAATCACTTTTATGTGCCAAAAAGTAAGTCCAAGTGTATCTACTATAATCATCGATGATGACAAAGGCGTATTTGCTATCTCTAAAGCTTGATGTAACAATTAGTCCGAACAAGTCCATATGGATCAATTGTAATGGTCTAGAAGTGCTTATTTGGTTCTTTGGTTTGAAACTACATTTTATTTGTTTTCCTAGTTGACATGCATCACACATATTATCTTTAATAAACTTAATGTGAGGAATTCCTCTTACAAGTTCTTTAGATAAGATTTGAGAGATTAGTTTGATGCTAGCATGACCTAGTCTCCTATGCCAAAGCCAAGCATCATCATTTAAAATCGAAAAACACATTTAATTACAAAGATCATCAATGTTGATAGTGTATACATTATTTTGTTTTAGGGCAATCATAGATATGTTTTTGTATGGTTTTTCAATAATACAAGCATTGGATTCAAATCTAATGACATATCCTTTATCACACAATTGACTAATACATCTTCAATAAAGAAGTTAGATTTATTACCTATGGTTCCTTTGCCATTGATTTTACCCTTGTTGTTGTCTCCGAATGTGACATAACCTTCATCTAGGCTAGTGAGCTTAGAGAATTAAGATGGATCTCCGGTCATGTGCCTTGAGTATCTACTATCAAGGTACCATCTCTTGCTCCTAGCTTATGATGGTAAATATTTCTACAAAAAAGGATGATTTTTAGGTACCTAATTTCATCTCTTCTATGAACATGATTCTTACTTGCAAGAATCATGTTTAAGGATTTGTTACATATTTCAAATTTTTCTAAGGTTTCATATAGTTGCAAATTCTCCTTTTTAAGCATTTATAATTTATCACATTTTGTGCAAGGAGCTAAACTATCATCATGCTCAATTTTTAATCTATCAAAATCACTAACAAGAGAAGCATGCTCTTTTTTCAATAATTTATATTTTTTACTAACTAATTTATATTTATCAAATAAATCATAAAAAACACTTAGTAATTCATCAAAAGATAAATTTGGATCTAATGAATTGCTTACCTCATCTCCAATAGCCATTAATAGGTAATGAGCAACTTGCTCTATGTTGGTTGGCTCTTCTTCTTCGGATGTACTTGAGTCGTCCCAAATTGCTTTAAGAGTCTTCTTCTTCTTTGGTTATTCTTCTTTGCTTGGGAACATTCGCTTTTGAAATGTCTCGACTTCTTGCATTCGTTGCATATAACTTTTTCTTTCTTGAATTCAATTTTATTTTTAGTATCATTTTTAAATTTATTCTTTTTTATAAATTTTTTAAACTTTTTTGTCAAGGGTGCCAAGTCATCATTATAGTTCTTATCACTTGAATTTTCTTTCAAGTGGTCTTCATGAGTTCTTAGTATCATATCCTTTCTGTTCTTTGAAAGGTTATTCTCAAGCTTTTCATGAGCGTTGCAAGTCATCTCATAGGTCATTAGTGACCCGATAAGTTCTTTGATAGGAAAGTTATTCAAATCCTTGGCCTCTTAAATGGTCGTTACTTTAGGGTCCCAACTCTTTGGAAGGGATCTCAAGATTTTATTAACAAGTTCAAAGTTTGAAAAATATTTGCCAAGAGCTTTTAAACTATTGACGACATTCGTAAAACGGGTGTACATATTAACAATAGTTTCGCTTAGCTTCATCTGAAACAATTCATAAGTATGAACTAAAAGATTTATCTTCGACTCCTGTACCCTACTAGTGCCATCGTGAGTGATTTCGAGTATGTGCTAAATATCAAAAGTCGTTTCACAAATAGGCACTCGATTGAACTCGTTTTTATCTAAAACACAAAACAAGACATTTATAGCCTTGGTATTTAAAGCGAAAGTCTTCTTCTACAACTCATTCCAATCGTTCATTAGAAGATAAGACTATTGAAAGTCATTTTCCACAAGGTTTCATAACTCAAAATCCATTGAAATTAAAAAGATCCTTATTCTAGTCTTCCAATTTGTATAATCCGTCCCATTGAACATGGGTAGACGTGTAATTGAATGATCCTCTTGATTGCCGAAAAAAGTCATATCTCTTGGGTTTTAAACCAAATCGAGAGTAACCGAGCTCTGATACCAATTGTTAGGATCAAGTCGACACTAAGAGAGGGGGGTGAATTAGTGCAGTGGATAAAAGCATCGATTTAAAAAAATTCATATGTTAAAATAAAAACAGATATAGAAAAATAGCTTGAAAGTGTGTTTATTCGTAAGGGTAGTAGCCAAGTAATGAGGAAGTGAAGCAATTGTAGAGTAAGTAAATGATAATAATAGAAATGTAAACCAGAATTTATATTGATTCGATCATTGTGACATACATCCACTTCCGATTCCTCCTCTATTGATGTCATAAGTTATCACACCCCCCGAATTATCGTATTCAGGAGGTGTGACCTTGTCTAAAATTAAAAATATCATAATTTCTCGTCAATTCAATCTAAGATCTAATCTAACAATTTGAGGATACTGTTAGAACCCTTGCAGATTCTAAACTTGGGGTTGATCTCTTTAGGGGATCGGCCTCCTTGGAACTCTATAGGGGTTCCTCCCTCCAAGTTGCTGCTCAAAGGCTGCAGAAAAGATTCATCTATTGCTTGTAAAAAGAGAAGGAATACATGGCTCTTTATAGGGTTTCTAAACCCTAACTCCTAATAGGACTCCTACTTAAGACTCTTACTTCTAACCAACTCCTAATAGGACTCCTACTCAAGACTCCTATTCCCTTACAACTCCTAATTCTTTTCTAAGAAAAAACCTCCTACATGAATGCTCCTCTCAATTAGGACTCTCCTAGCTAGAGTCGTAACAGAATGTCCCTCTCAATTAAGATTCTCCTAGCTAGAGTCCTAACATTTTTACATGAATATCCCTCTCAATTAGGACTCTCCAGGCTAGAGTCCTAACAGACCCGCCCTCTTCAAATCAGCCTTGTCCTCGAGGCTGATGATTCGTGAATTCTGGGAATTTGATCTTCAAGTCGTCATAGTTCTCCCAAGTGGCATCTTCTATTGGTAGGTTCGCCCACTGTATTAGCACTTCATTAGTGGGTCGTCGTCGTCGAGTCACGATCCGTTGATCAATAATGGCACTTGGCTGGGTCTGGAGTTCTCTTTGGGTAGTCATATTTGGTAGGTGGCTTTGGGCTGTCTCCAAGCACCTATTTAAAACTTCCGGTTGGCTGTTGGTTTGTGGGTGATATGTCGTACTCCTTTTCAATTTAGTACCCTGCATATGGAATAACTTTGTCCAAAATCTGCTCTTGAAGATGCAAGTAGAATTTGTCACAAGCACAATACGTCCCTTATAGCATAATTCTTTTGAGTCCCGATTGTAATGAGCAACGGAGCTTGGTGCTTCCTCTAATTTTTTTTGTATCTTACTGGTCTCCGAATCTTCCTACCATTCCATCTTAATATCCTCAAGGAAGTCGCTGGTTGGAAGTAAAACGACCGAAAATTCAGCTTGCTCAAGTAGTTGCGAAAGCGCATCTGCAACAACATTCTCTTTCCACCTGTTGTAAGTTATTTCATAATCAAATCCAAGAAGTTTTGTTACCCATTTTTGCTGCTCGGGGGAAGATATCTTCTGCTCCAAGAGATATTTTAGGCTTTTATGGTCGGTCTTGATTTGAAAGTATTGCCTGATCAAGTATGATCTCCACCTCGTTGCTGCGTGCACAATGGTGAGCATCTCCTTATCATATGTTTGTTGAATCTCGTATTTTGATGATGAAACTACTTGATATATGTTTATGATTTAATCTGCGTTTTGAGTGACGCAGGATGCTTCGATCAGGATGAGATAATTAAAGCAGGAAAATCATGTTGTGCCGAAGGAACATGTCAGAAGATTGGACGTCGGGCCGGTGGATCGGTCGGCGTATCGACAGAAGGCTTCGGGCCGTGGACTCGGGCATTCGGCCAAGAAGAGCAGGTATTGTGCCAAGGATATCGGAGTTGCGGAGTCAACTGGCCGATTGGGCAATAGGCTGCAGGAGAGGACGATGCGCCGAAGAATCGGACGAAGCGTCGAGAGACCAATGACATGTCGGACAACTTGGTTAATTGCTTAGGATTAATTGTCTCGATCGAAGTTTTGTTTTTGTTGTGCAGGATTAACTACGATAAGAGTAAGACAAGCAGCAGGTGTTGCGTCGGAGTCAAGATCAGGATCACGTTGGGAGTTCGAGAGTTCGACGGAAGTTCGGACGGTCGTCGGAGGTTCAGAGAGAACAGATCCGAGAAGTCCAGAAGCTTGCCAAGCGAAGCTCGTTGGAACTCGCCAAGTGGATCGTCGCAAAGTCCAGGAGTATGCCGGATGTCCGCAGAAGGATCACCGAGGGTTATCGGTTGATCGACGGAAGTTGGCCGGAAACTCGCCGGAAGAAGCGATTGACGCATCAGAGCAAAGCTGCAGAAGTTGTCTTAGAGTTAATCGTAGTTAGCATGATGATTAAGCATGAAAATGGGAGGTGATCCCATTAGCTTAATCTTGGGGCAATTGGGCCCCTGAAAAGATTCAAAGTGGGCCGAATGGAGTGAACCATTCGGACCCTGATTGCACCAGGAGGTGCAACCGCCCCAGCCAGGAGGTGCAACCGCCTGGGCTGTGGGGTTGGGAGGTGCAACCGCCCCAGCCAGGAGGTGCAACCGCCTGGGCTGTGGGGTTGGGAGGTGCAACCGCCCCAGCCAAGAGGTTGCACCGCCAGAGCTCAAGTTCCGAGCTCTGCCAGGCGATGCAACCACCGAGCTCAGTCTTCGAGCTCTGGCAGAGAGGTGCATCAGCCTGAGCTAAGTCTCGAGCTCTGCCAGGTGATGGATTCACCAAGCTCAGTCTTCGAGCTCTGGCAGAGAGGTGCATCAGCCTGAGCTCATTTTCGAGCTCTCCAAGGTGATGCAACCACCGAGCTCAGATTTCGAGCTCTGCCAGGTGATGCATCCACCAAGCTCAGTCTTCGAGCTCTGCCAGGTGATGCAACCATCGAGCTCAGTCTTCGAGCTCTGGCAGAGAAGAGCAATCGGCTGAGCTCAGTCTTCGAGCTCTGCCAGGCGGTGCCACCTCTCCAGTTGAGAGGTGCAACCGCCTGATCCCAGAATTCTGGGATTTGATCGATTTGATCGTTTTGAGCTCGAATTTTGAATTGGGTTGGGGCCTATAAATACCCCACCCATTCAGCACTGAAAAGATACAGACCAATACCGAAATCTTGATCTTTTCTGTGATTCTAAGAGCTCAAAAGTGTTGTAAAGCCTTTAAGTCTCCTCCTTCTGTTCTTCAAGTTTTCAATTGTAAAGTGAGGAGAGAAAGGTCTGTAAAGGTTGTCTCCTAAGCCTGTCAAAAGGAGAGAAATTGTAAGAGGGAAGTTTGGCCTTCGCCCATTGAAGGAAGGCACCTAGTTGACGTCGGCAACCTCATCGGTGGAGGAAGCCAAAAGTGGAGTAGGTCAAGGCTGACCGAACCACTCTAAATCTCTGGTTTGCGTTTATTTTCGAGCACTTTATCATTACTGCAAACCTCCCTCATCACTACTGCTCTCTGCGCTTTCACGAACAAATTCTAAGTGCTGTTCTTCCAAATCTGCATTCAGACGTAAACTCGTATTTTCATACAGTACAGTTTACGTTTACGTTTGATTCTGCAGAACTGTTTTTCGTGCTTTTACGAACGAGCCTTTTTTGCAGTTTACGCTTACATTTTAATCCTATTAATAACTGCAATCTGTCCTCTGTGATTTTACGAACGAGTTTCAACATTTAGACGCAAAACTGCATTCAGACGTAAATCGGCTTTCCTCGTTCAATCGTCAGATTTCAGTTCACGTTTACATCTTGATTTCAACTGCATACTGCCTTCTGCGAGTATACAAACGAGTTTCAAAGTTTAGACGTAAATCTGCGTTTAGACGTAAATCTGCGTTTAGACGTAAAACTACGTTTAGACGTAAATCTGCGTTTAGACGTAAAACTGCGTTTAGACGTAAAACTGCGTTTAGACGTAAATCTACGTTTAGACGTAAATCTGCGTTTAGACGTAAATCTGCATTTAGACGTAAATCTGAGTTTAGACGCAAAACTGCGCTTAGACGCAAAACTGCGCTTAAACGCAATCTGCGCTTAGACGCAAACTGCACCTAGATACAAACTGCGAATTTGCTTTTGCATCATAATAGTTTTTGAACGAACGCAGCTTTTGGTTTTTAAATTAATATAAGATTTCCGCTGCACTAATTCACCCCCCCCCTCTTAGTGCTCTCGATCCTAACAATTGGTATCAGAGCAGGGTATTTCTCATTTCGGATTTACACCCGAGAGAAATGGCTCTTCAAGAGGGCTTTTCGGTCTTTCGTCCACCGTTGTTTAACGGATTGGACTACACTTATTGGAAAACTCGAATGAGAGTTTTCTTGATTTCTACGAATTTAGACTTATGGAGTATCATTGAAAACGGTTTTCAACTTCCCTCCAAACCGATGAACGAATGGTCGGTTTTGGAGAAGAAGAATTTTTCTTTAAACGCAAAGGCTATGAATGCCTTATTTTGCGCATTGGACAAAAATGAGTTCAATCGGATTTCTACGTGTGAAACGGCTTTTGACATTTGGCGAATTCTTGAAATCACGCACGAGGGAACTAGTAGAGTCAAACACTCGAAAGTTAACTTTTTATTGCATGATTTTGAGTTTTTTCAAATGCAACCAAGCGAGACTATAGGCGACATGTACACCCGTTTCACGGATGTCGTCAATAGTTTAAGAGCTCTTGGAAAATGTTTTTCGGATTTTGAACTCGTAAACAAGATTTTGCGTTCTCTTTCTAAAAGGTGGGATTCAAAAGTAACTGCAATACAAGAAGCTAAAAATCTAAACAACTTACCACTTGAAGAACTAATTGGTTCATTGATCACATATGAAATGACGTGCAATGCACGTGAAGAACTTGAGAACCACCTTCCAAAGAACAGGAAGGATTTGGAACTCTGGACAAATGAATGCCACTTGAGCGATGACTCAAGTAATGAGGACAATGATGAACAAACCAACCTTCCAAAGAACAGGAAGGATTTGGGACATAGAACATTTGAAGACCACTCGAGCCTAAGCTCAAGTGATGGTGAACTTAAACTACAAATGAAACGAAAATTAAAAAGCAATCGAACTACTTGCTTTAAACGCAAGAAGAAGAACAAAAATTGGGATGAATCGAGCTCCTCCGAAGAAGAGAAAGTCAACATAAGCAAGGCGGCAAACTACGCCTTAACAGCCTACAATGATGAGGTAATCGAAATCCCCCTAATTTACTTCGAAATTACATGATGCTTTTCATGATGCATTTTTCTTTCTCTTTAAATTTTCTTGAAAATTATATTTTTAATAATGAAAATGCAAAAATATGATCATGCTTGTAATCTTGAAAATGATAATGAAAATTGCATGTCTTATGTAAATGCAAGATAGAAATCTAATGATCTTACACCTAGTGAGATTAATCTTATTTATGTGCTTGAGAAGCCAGAATGTATATTTTGATGATTTTCATGTTGCTTTTCAATGACGATACATGGCTTTTGTCTGGAAGGCTTGATATTTTTCATTGTCTTTGTTTATTAAAGATAATGTATGGTTTTGACATAAAAATAAAAATTTGAGCATGCTATTATAAAGTCAATCATAAATTAAAACTAAAGAAGTTTTAGGCATTTATAAGAATCATTCAAAATTATGTTCAATGAAACCTTGCTTAATGTTGCAATGAAAATATTAAAGTTATACTTGATGATTTCAGATTTGACAAATGCTACACTTTAAATATGAATCATTCTTCAATCAGATTAAATGCTTCAATCATTTTCTATCTCTAAGAGTTCTCGATTTTGGTGAAATACAAGTGATAAATTCATTTATGATATCTTGTAAATCACTTGAATTATGAATGAGTTTTTCTTTTTTATGATGTGTTAAAAGAATCACTTAAAAAGAAAATGTTTTTCCCATTTTATCGAGATTAATGATTTCATGATATTATGTGAATCTCGAAACTGATTTTGATGAAATAGTAATAACGTTATTCATGTTATGAATCTTAAAAATGATAATATGCTTCATGTGATAATATGGATACATGAAACACTTATGATATTCTGTGTATTCATAAAATATTTATCTCATCATTCAATAACTCTTCTTGATATTCCTTATGAGATGAAATGAAATAATGCATGAAATACAAATGAGGAGTTAATGATCATGCATAATAGGATGTAATGAATTCTAGATACCATCGTTTGAATATCTATGATCATGCTGCCAAAATGATATATCATGGATGCTTGAATATCATGTTTGATATGCTCATGATGATGATTGATTTTTCGGTATCATGCATAAATTTTTTGAAATGTAATGTTAATGAATTTGTGCATTGAAACTATAATGATGCACAAATAAGAATGATTACTTACCTTTGTCATGATTTAGAAATTGATGTAAAGGGTTTTTCCCTTGTTGACAATGACAAAGGGGGAGATAGCTAGCTTGTACAAAAGATGAAAAAAAAAAAAAAACTTGATTGCTAGCTTGCCTATTTCAAGAGGCAAAATGCTAACTTGCACATCTAGCAAAACTTGACAAATTTGCATATATCAAGAAGCAAGAGTTGCTTTCTTGAACATCTCAAAATTGCTAGCTTGCGGGCCTTAAAATGTACAAATTTTTTTTTGCCAGCTTGTATTTGGTAAACCTGCTATCATACTATCATGATGATGAGTATGTCTTATCTTTATGATTGTATTTGAAAAACTATGGCAAAAACACGTCCTAATGATTGAACGTGTTAAAATTATTTTTCGAACCTTCTTGATTGAATGATCGAATCACTTGATTGGCATAATGATTTTACACAATTACTTGTTGAAAATTATGTGCTTGAATACAAAACTTCCATGATAACAAGCATGCTTTACCTTCATGATTGTAATTGAATATCTATAGCAAAACCTTGTCCGAATGGAAGAAAGAGTCAAATTTCATTTTCGGATTCTCTTGAATCTAACATATCAAGTTCACTCTCTTCCAAACTTAACAAGCATATGTCATATCAAGTTTAGTTCATTGATTTTTGACATATGTAATTAACTAGCAAATACATCTCTCATACACACATCATGTGAAAAATATTTTTTGAGAAATGGATTTGATGAATATGGATGAAAGTGTTTTTACTTGCAAGGATTTATTTCACATACATATCTTGGTCCTTGTAAAAATGAAGCATGATTTAATCTCTCATCGATTCTAACTTCACTCGAAGTAAACTCACAAATAGCATGTATCACAAATAGTCTTCCTCCTTCATGCAAAAAGATAATAATAAAAAAAAGGAAGAAGTTTTCAAAGCTATCTCCATGTCATGTTTTCCTTGAGATGTTTGTATAATTGATATCCTATCACTCACTGTTGGAAAATGACATGAACCTAGTTATGACATGAATAATTACAAGCACTTATGCTTAAAATTTGCTTATATCGTTCTCCGTTTTGTTGATAACAAAGGGTGAGAAATATATGAATTGATGCTATGATTGCCAAACTTGCATTATGCCATGTTTGCATCATGCGTTAAGATATCAAGAGCTTGTATCGTAATTTTACGCGTTGATATCTTACCATGTGATGAAATGCTACAATTGATAAACACTTGAAATGTTTGCGTTATGATATCAAAAGCTTACATCGTAATTTTTCATGTTGATATTAGCAAACTTGCATGATGATAAAACTTGATATTATGTTTTTCATGCAATGAGTTGAACCAATATCACAAACACTTGATTGTGATACTTCTCCTTTTTGTTGATGACAAAGGGGGAGAAGTATGTTGATGAAAGTATGTTGATGACATGACATGTGATGCATAAGTTTATGCATAAGTTCATGTTGACGTGTTGCAAGTATTCATGATGAATATTGCAATGACTTGAATTCAGTTTGAATTCAAGGTTCTATCAATATGGCATATTGATAGGGGGAGTTTGTTTAAACTCCGGGAGTTAAGTTTAACTCCGTCATCAAGTGGTTGTCATCATCAAAAAGGGGGAGATTGTTGAATCTCGTATTTTGATGATGAAACTACTTGATATATGTTTATGATTTAATCTGCGTTTTGAGTGACGCAGGATGCTTCGATCAGGATGAGACAATTAAAGCAGGAAAATCATGTTGTGCCGAAGGAACATGTCAGAAGATTGGACGTCGGGCCGGTGGATCGGTCGGCGTATCGACAGAAGGCTTCGGGCCGTGGACTCGGGCATTCGGCCAAGAAGAGTAGGTATTGTGCCAAGGATATCGGAGTTGCGGAGTCAACTGGCCGATTGGGCAATAGGCTGCAGGAGAGGACGATGCGCCGAAGAATCGGACGAAGCGTCGAGAGACCAATGACATGTCGGACAACTTGGTTAATTGCTTCGGATTAATTGTCTCGATCGAAGTTTTGTTTTTGTTGTGCAGGATTAACTACGATAAGAGTAAGACAAGCAGCAGGTGTTGCGCCGGAGTCAAGATCAGGATCACGTTGGGAGTTCGAGAGTTCGACGGAAGTTCGGACGGTCGTCGGAGGTTCAGAGAGAACAGATCCGAGAAGTCCAGAAGCTTGCCAAGCGAAGCTCGTTGGAACTCGCCAAGTGGATCGTCACAAAGTCCAGGAGTATGCCGGATGTCCGCAGAAGGATCACCGAGGGTTATCGGTTGATCGACGGAAGTTGGCCGAAAACTCGCCGGAAGAAGCGATTGACGCATCAGAGCAAAGCTGCAGAAGTTGTCTTAGAGTTAATCGTAGTTAGCATGATGATTAAGCATGAAAATGGGAGGTGATCCCATTAGCTTAATCTTGGGGCAATTGGGCCCCTGAAAAGATTCAAAGTGGGCCGAATGGAGTGAACCATTCGGACCCTGATTGCACCAGGAGGTGCAACCGCCCCAGCCAGGAGGTGCAACCGCCTGGGCTGTGGGGTTGGGAGGTGCAACCGCCCCAGCCAGGAGGTGCAACCGCCTGGGCTGTGGGGTTGGGAGGTGCAACCGCCCCAGCCAAGAGGTTGCACCGCCAGAGCTCAAGTTCCGAGCTTTGCCAGGCGATGCAACCACCGAGCTCAGTCTTCGAGCTCTGGCAGAGAGGTGCATCAGCCTGAGCTAAGTCTCGAGCTCTGCCAGGTGATGGATTCACCAAGCTCAGTCTTCGAGCTCTGGCAGAGAGGTGCATCAGCCTGAGCTCAGTTTCGAGCTCTCCAAGGTGATGCAACCACCGAGCTCAGATTTCGAGCTCTGCCAGGTGATGCATCCACCAAGCTCAGTCTTCGAGCTCTGCCAGGTGATGCAACCATCGAGCTCAGTCTTCGAGCTCTGGCAGAGAAGAGCAATCGGCTGAGCTCAGTCTTCGAGCTCTGCCAGGCGGTGCCACCTCTCCAGTTGAGAGGTGCAACCGCCTGATCCCAGAATTCTGGGATTTGATCGATTTGATCGTTTTGAGCTCGAATTTTGAATTGGGTTGGGGCCTATAAATACCCCACCCATTCAGCACTGAAAAGATACAGACCAATACCGAAATCTTGATCTTTTTTGTGATTCTAAGAGCTCAAAAGTGTTGTAAAGCCTTTAAGTCTCCTCCTTCTGTTCTTCAAGTTTTCAATTGTAAAGTGAGGAGAGAAAGGTCTGTAAAGGTTGTCTCCTAAGCCTGTCAAAAGGAGAGAAATTGTAAGAGGGAAGTTTGGCCTTCGCCCATTGAAGGAAGGCACCTAGTTGACGTCGGCAACCTCATCGGTGGAGGAAGCCAAAAGTGGAGTAGGTCAAGGCTGACCGAACCACTCTAAATCTCTGGTTTGCGTTTATTTTCGAGCACTTTATCATTACTGCAAACCTCCCTCATCACTACTGCTCTCTGCGCTTTCACGAACAAATTCTAAGTGCTGTTCTTCCAAATCTGCATTCAGACGTAAACTCGTATTTTCATACAGTACAGTTTACGTTTACGTTTGATTCTGCAGAACTGTTTTTCGTGCTTTTACGAACGAGCCTTTTTTGCAGTTTACGCTTACATTTTAATCCTATTAATAACTGCAATCTGTCCTCTGTGATTTTACGAACGAGTTTCAACATTTAGACGCAAAACTGCATTCAGACGTAAATCGGCTTTCCTCGTTCAATCGTCAGATTTCAGTTCACGTTTACATCTTGATTTCAACTGCATACTGCCTTCTGCGAGTATACAAACGAGTTTCAAAGTTTAGACGTAAATCTGCGTTTAGACGTAAATCTGCGTTTAGACGTAAAACTACGTTTAGACGTAAATCTGCGTTTAGACGTAAAATTGCGTTTAGACGTAAAACTGCGTTTAGACGTAAAACTGCGTTTAGACGTAAATCTACGTTTAGACGTAAATCTGCGTTTAGACGTAAATCTGCATTTAGACGTAAATCTGAGTTTAGACGCAAAACTGCGCTTAGACGCAAAACTGCGCTTAAACGCAATCTGCGCTTAGACGCAAACTGCACCTAGATACAAACTGCGAATTTGCTTTTGCATCATAATAGTTTTTGAACGAACGCAGCTTTTGGTTTTTAAATTAATATAAGATTTCCGCTGCACTAATTCACCCCCCCCCCTCTTAGTGCTCTCGATCCTAACAATGTTAACATGTTTTGATAGGGGGGAGACAATGTATTGCTAATGTATGTGAGTGGTCGACCATCTTGCATGAGAACGTCTCCCATTCTGTCTCCAGATGCATCAGCCTTAATGATGAAGGGTCGGTTGAAATCTGGTAGCGCTAGCACCGGCGTCGTCGTTATGGTTGCCTTAAGTTTGTCGAAGGCAGTGGAGGCTCTGTCCGACCATTGGAAGACATCTTTTTCCAATAAGGAAGTAAGTAGTGCACTAAACTTTCCATAATTTTTCACGAACTTACGGTAGTAGCCTGTTAAACCCAAAAAGCCATGTAGCAATTTTATGTTCCTCGGGGTAGGCCAGTTTTGCATTGCTTCAATTTTGAAGGGGTCCACCGTCACACCTTCCTCTGATATGATATGCCCAAGATATTTCACCTTTTGTTGAAGAAAGTAAAAGTTCGTAGTGGCCGTTGTGTTTTCGAAAGGCGATTTTCGGTATAACTTCTTCATACACTCGTATTTGATAATACCCGGATCGAAGGTCCGGCTTTGTGAAGATTTGTGCTCCCTTTCATCTTGCAATTCATCTGCTATTAGAATAAGGTATTTGTTCTTGATGGTTATGCCATTGAGAGCTCGGTAATCAACGCATATTCGCCATGTTCCGTCCTTCTTGTGTACAAGTAGCACCGGTGAAAAGTAGAGGTTGCAACTTGGCCGAATAACTCCTGTTTCAAGCATCTCTTTTAAAATCCTTTCTATTTCATCATTCTGGAGATGTGGATACCAATATGGCTGAGTATTTGCTGGAGATTTGACTGAAAAAATCATTATACAATGATCATGCCGACGACTAAGAGGTAGGTTGTGCGGCTCGTCAAATATATCTGAAAATTCAGCAAGCAAAGGAAATAGGTTTGAAACTTCAAATTCTATTGGCTCTCCTTTAATTTGCTGCTCAAGTTGTACTAAAAAGCCCCTTCATGCTTTATGCAAAACCTTCTCCATTTGTTGTGTGCAAATCATCGTTACGTCGCCCTCACGTTTCCCATGCAGTATCACCTGTTTCTCCTTACTGTAAAATTTTATAAATAGTTGCATAAAATTCCAAGAAATATCACCTAATGTCATCAACCATTTAATTTTGAGTATGGCCTCATGATCATCAAGAGGGAGGAGGAAGAAATATGCAATTATCTCTTGGTCCTACAGCAATAGTTTCACCTGTGGGCACCTATGATCACACATCAAAATCCGTCATGACACGGACTTAGCTGGATTTGCCTAAGTCGTGCAGCACCCTTGCGCGTCCGTCCGCAAAGGTCAGCCTCCCCGAAGCCTCCCATTGTCCCTTAGGACCAACAAAAGAGAGAACGGGTTAAAGAGAACGCCTCAATCGGGATCCACAAGCAAACATGTCCAAAAAACACTTCATAAATAATGCAAATTACAAACATACTTTACAAGCTCTGAACAGTGGCACAACAAAGGGTAAAATGGTCCATTACAGACCGAAAAGCTCTCGCACGTGTCCACATAACACAACCTTTATTTACAAGCCTAAAGAGGCCACCAACCCAACTAAAATGGGACTATTATGCCTTCGGCCGCCCCTCTACATGTTGTACAAGGCATGAACATGCCAAAAGACACGGACATACATAAGCATTACGTCAAACACCCTGTTTCGAAGTTTGTCCGTGACATTCTCCCCCACTTATTCCTTCGAAGTCCTCGTCGAAGCCTTTGTGAACACTGCAACTCTTCGCCTTTGCTGAGTCTTCAATCTTCTGCTCCAGCTGCAATGCGCCTCCTGGCTCCCAGCTGCTCTCCGCTATTGTTTTTGAGTAGTTGAACCTTTGATCCGCCATGCTGCTTCAACTCGCCAATGACTCTGACTCTGGTGTGGGGTTGGCTGAGTTGTGTTGATCCTCGTTGATTCCTGCGGATCCACCAAATGAAGGAAAAGACCATCCTTACTGCACCAGTCTCTCAAAATTTCCACATGCTGCTTGAACTGGGTGGATGCTTGTTGGAGCTTTAACGAGCATCGCCTCACAAACTTATGAAGTTTTGGGTCATTCCTCCACAAAATCTACTCATTGACTCTTCTTTCAGTTAGTTGTCACATCCAAATAGGTTCGCATCACTTCCGCTTTCGATTGGCATTTCGTTGGGAAATGAAGCGGACAATCTACTCTCAGTAGCACTTATCACCGTTGGTGAGGATTTGACAACTATTGTCTTCCATTATCCTCGAAGGGTCTTTGAACTTGTGCAGAGCTCCTCTGCTGGATAAATAAGAGAACTGGGGTACTCGGTTTCGCCCATTCTCTTAAGAGTTGAGAAGGTAAAGGTTACTTGACTTCGCCCGCCTCCTCGAGGTTGTACTTCATGCATCGAGCTGGTTACTGGCCTTCGCTTGCTCTTTGCTCACACTTCTGAAGTACTTGAAGTGTTTGCACTCCTTGCGTTGAGTTAGCTACTGTGATTCACCTTCTCAATGCCATTGAACTTCTGGAATGCAGGAAGTTTTCACCCCAACTTGGAGTAATTCTCTGATAGATGAGGTCGTCTCTGGGATTGTACCGTCTTCTCCATCAACCCTGCCGCCTACTCCACTGAGTAGCAAAGGTACAACACCGCGTACTGCCTGCTTCGTTCCTTGGTCGTGCACTCTTGCATGACCCGAAGTCCTTCACTTATGGCTATCTTGATGAGAAACTTGTTGACACCGGTCTTACGAAGTTTCTTGGCCTCTGCCCTTCAGCCTTGTCTCGGTACTTGGAGATTGCCTCTGCATGCTCCACCTCCTCGGCCCCTTTCACGACCAAGCGCTCTCCCTCCGTGAGAGTAAGGGATCAATGACTTTCACAGAAGTCCCGCCTCTGCGGTACCATGGCGCTGCCATGCCCATGGCACTACTATCCGTCGCCTCGCCTCTGAATCCCTTTTCTTCACAATCAGTAGATATGTCTCCGTGGCACTCCTCTGAGTCCACCTCCATTCTGACTGATGCTTGATTTTGGGTAGCTAAGTCCCTCTGGACTCGTCATCGCTTCCTCGCCCCTTTCGACCTCCTGCTTCAACACTTCTGTGTTCTCCAAGCAGTCTGTTTGGTCGATGGAAAGACAGACTGCAACTCCCATGCATGGCCTCTGCCATCACATTGTAGGGTTTGCACCGATTCTGTTCTCCTTAGCTTCCTTGGTAGCAACGTTCGCTTACTCGGCCTTGTCCTCTGACTTGCCGGGCTTCCTTAAGCGAATATGAACTCTAGAGCAGTCCAACTCTCCAACTGCTTTGATCATACCTCTGCATGATCAAGTTCCTCCCATGGAACTCACTGGTACTTACATTCGAACTTTTCCCTTGGTGGAACCCAGCCCCCATATGCTGATGACCAAGGTTTTCATCCGAAGCAAAATTCGATGCACGCACGGAAGACCCACCTCTGCGGTACCATGGCCTTCACTCCTTGAATCCATAGCCCTTCTCGCCGTCATGTTGTTCACCAAAGTGAAGCTCCCAGTAGCTCCCGATCATACCTCCATATGATCTAGTCCCTCCCGGGACTATGTCGTGTGTGTCGCATTGCCATGAACTGTTCCACCACGATCCGCTGCACCATGTCGCCTCCTGGTGACATCTCCATTGCATTCTGATCCTCATGGAATAAACTTGAATTGTGAACCCTCCATGTGTGGCCTCTACCAATACATCGCAGGGTCTCCTCCACCTTCGATTTTGTTCGCTCCTTTGGCAATCGACCTTCATCCACCCACTCTTGGGTCACACCTAGATGAAGCACCGCTCTAGGACAGTCCGTCGCCTAGTAGCTCCTGAAGTCCACCGACTTCACTGTAATTTGTGCACCATTGTCTGGATCCTGGGCCTCTGCCCCTACCAGCACAATCTCCGCTGCGCACCGCTTCCTTCATAGCAACTCGAATGGCAACACTGTGGCATATTCTTCAAGAGTACCCGCCTCTGTGTCCTCTTGCCCCGTGCTAAGGCCTTCTAAACCCAACTTCGCCTCCGCAAATTGAGTCGCCTTAGTTCCTCCATCAAATGCTTCTCCGAGATAAGGTGTATGTGCCCCGAAGCTCCCTTCGTCTATGGCACCATGCAAGATGAGTCCACTTCGTCAGAATGAAGGACCCATGGAACAACATGATCCTACTGTTGCCTATGCAAGAGTTCATGTCCTTGACCTCTGTCTAAGGAAAGCACTGTGCCTCTGCTCCACGTTCCAACTTCTATGCTGGCTCCCTTCATGCAGCTTGGGTACTTCGCCAAGTTACGCCTAAGTTGCTCCGCTCCTCGTTTTTGCATTGAGTCGATGGTGGCCCTCGTGCCCACCATTCCACGGGTCAGCCCTCCCTTGAGTCCGATCTCCACATCGACTCCAAGTGTGCCTTCATTTAAGTTGCTTTAGGTCGCTCCCCCACTTGATCTCGCAATGCATCCACCAATGCATTCTCTCGAGCGAGATCATGCGACAACTCCTCGCCGCTTGCTCAGTCCATCGAGCTTCGTGGAGTTGTTGTTTGTTGAGGTACTCCTCCTCAACATGTGAGGTCCGTCTCACATGATTCTCCCTCTGGAGAGTCGGGACTTATCCCACCTGGATAACTATCCCGTTGGAGCAACATCTCTCTTCGTTTCGGAGACCACCATCCTCTTGGACTACTCCGATCTGCTGAACAAACTGTGCACTGTTCTGCCTCCTGCAAACGCACTTGCTAGATTGCGACTCCATGTCAATACAGCCCCCGCTGCACCCCTCAAGGCTATGCTGAACTCGTTGCACACTTTAGCCTCCGACGGACGTATCCTTCACATGCCGAAGAGAAAGTTTCAATGCTCCATGGCGCCGAGTTTCGGTCGCCTTGGGATGGCCACGAACATTCCGTCGTCCGCATATAAGCCCATGCATGAGTACCAAATTCTTCGAGTTAGCAATTCCCCTCACCTCTGTGAGCTTTGCATAACTCTTTTGGCTGTTGAGCAACTCATTCCACCTTGCATGGTCTCTTTCTTGCCAAGCACCTCGCTTGCCTAGAGCACCATCAAGTATAGTTGCCAACGTTGAGCCGTAGCTCAAACTCAGCCATCCCAACCTTTGTGCGCTCCAAATTCTTCCAAGCTTGCCTGTTCTCGTGGTGCCTCTTGCGCGAAGGGTTGGCCATTCCACTGAATGCAAATCTCATATGCCCGCTCCTCTGAGCGACTCTTTTCCCTATATCTCCATGCCAGTTTTCCCTCAAACGGTCACGCGTGTGCTGACTGCCCTCAACGTAGCCCCGCTAGGTCCCCCACGTTTGTATGTCAAGTGTTTCTATGAGTGCTTGTCCCGCTCTGATACCATATGACACGGACTTAGCTGGATTTGCCTAAGTCGTGCGGTACCCTCGCGCGTCCGTCCGCAAAGGTCAGCCTCCCCGAAGCCTCCCATTGTCCCTTAGGACCAACAAAAGAGAGAACGGGTTAAAGATAACGTCTCAATCGGGATCCACAAGCAAACATGTCCGAAAAACACTTCATAGACAATGCAAATTACAAACAGACATTACAAGCTCTGAATAGTGGCACAACAAAGGGTAAAATGGTCCATTACAGATCGAAAAGCTCTCGCACGTGTCCACATGACACAACCTTTATTTACAAGCCTAAAGAGGCCACTAACCCAACTAAAATGTAACTATTATGCCTTTGGCCGCCCCTCTACATGTTGTACAAGGCATGAACATACCAAAAGACACGGACATACATAAGCATTACGTCAAACACCCTATTTCGAAGTTTGTCCGTGACAGTCCGTTGGCGACCTTAACGACAAACCTGCTGCAATTTTCAATAGGTAAGTTCATATGGATAGGAACCTTACTGTTTAGGAAGTTATTAGTGCTGCTCGTGTTGATAAGAACAGTGATCGGTTGTTGTTTGAGAAAGCCTCCAACTTTCATCGTTTGTGGGTTTGAGTAGCCAGCTAGTGTATGTACCGTAACTTCAGTCGGTTATGGCTCTTCTTCTGCATCTTTTTCTTCATGTTCAATGCTCTCTTCTAAATGTTCAATGACCTCTTCTTCTATCGGTTCAATCATAAGAAGTCCTCCTTTACTACAGCGATGCTCACGACTCCACGGCTCGTCACAATGCCAACATAACCCCTTCGCATATCGCTCCCGAAGCTCTTCACTTGTTAACATCTTTGGTGTAGGGACTTGGTCAATAGTAGGGGGGGCCGAGGGCTTCAATATTACTGGTTGAGGAGCGACGCTAGTCCTCCGAGCTTCATGGTTCAATTGCTCCTCTTGATGTCGTGCGAAAGAGATGGCTGCCATAAGCGTATATGGTTGTCGCGCTTTAACTTCTCCTCGGATCTCCGGCTTCAAGCCCTCAATGAAGGTCCTCAATAGCTGTTTTTGAGACCAATCATGAGTTTGATTATATAACCTTTCAAACCTGGTTTGGTACTCCTGAATGGTGGAAGTTTGTCGGATCTTTGCTAGTTGTCCATCAATATTCTTATAATCGGTTGGTCTAAAGTGGATCAGCAGTCCTTCTTTGAATTGTTGTCATGAAAGGACTCCATAAGTATGTTCAAACCAGTCAAACCACTGTATAGCATCCCCTTCAAGATGTATAGCTGCAATTTTCACCATAGATGCATCCGCGGTTTTGTGGTATTGAAAATATCGCTCCGCGCGCGAGATCCAACCAATCGGGTCTCCTTCTTCCCATCTAGGGAAGTCCACTCTCATGCATGGATAGTTGGGTTCAGTCATAGAGCCTCCCCTCCCTTGGAACTCATCTCTTCGAGCCTGGTGCGATTGGGCAAAGCTCTCTCCGTGATATGATTTTTTTGGTCTTAGTGGTCGGCCCAATCTGAGTTCGGTAAAGAGCGTCCGAATCTTATCCTCCATTCGCGCCTCCAAGGCTTCGAATTTAGCATTGATTGCCTCCTTAGATGCCATAGTATATGCCTCCAAATCTATGATGTTAAGATCTCTCTTTTGTTGTCAGGTATAGTTGAGAGAAGTGATGGTCGAAAGGATTGGTGGATCGATGGATGTAAGCTACGATTTAGGCTTGTTTTGTGGCTATTTTGGGTGCAGTTTGAGGGTGTGGTTTAGTGGAGTTTTAGGGCTATGGATGAATATTTTGGATCTGTGGTAGATGGTAGCAAAGGTTTGATAGAAATCAGTGGAAGTTGCAGCAAGTATGTGCTGTCTTGTAAGAGTAGAATTGTCGTCGAAGAAACAACGGTTTCTCGATGTAATTTCCACCAAAAACTTGAGAGAATTGAGGAGGGAATTGATAAAAAAATCACAGTTTATATGACAGCAAGGATATCTAATTTAATCAAGAAAATTTTGGCAGTATAACAGCAAGGAAATTGGTGCAAGTTGCGATTGCAGAATTCTCGTCGAAAAATTTCAACGGGTTATGACGAAAATTTACAGTAACATAAAATCATTTTTAGAGATGAATTTCTTAATAGATCAATGTTAAATGGAAGCCAAGATGATCTATGAAGTGTATAAGAAATTTCATTAAAAAAATATTGCAAATAGATGGGTTAAGGCAACAATATGCGGCTGAAATTTTCTACAGCACAGATTTTTAGGTATAGCAGATTGGACGTAAAAGATCAGTGGTTTATATTGAGAATTTTTTCATGAAACCAAAGGGAAATATACTGTTAGGAAGTGTCAAAGCTATCATAAAAATTTCGTAGAGATTTGGATAGAAACAATGTAGTATCAAGATCAAACAAATAGTGCTATGCGGCTGAAATTTTACAGTGCAGATTTTCAAGTATAGCAGATTTGACGTAAAAGATCAATGGTTTATATTGACAATTTTTTGAAAAAACCATAGGAAAATCTGTTGTTAGGAAGTGTCAAAGATGTCATAAAAATTTCATAGAAATTTGGATAGAAAAAGCATAGTAGCAAGATCAAACAGATGGTACTATGCGGCTGGAATTCTGCAATGTATCTTTCGTCGTAGAGATGAAAACTTTGTGACGAAAGGTTTATGCAGCAATATAGGAACAGTTTTTTTTTTTTGGATTTTCGAATAAGGATAACTAAATTGCAGCAGCAGTAAGGTAGGAAACCAGAACCTATTGCAATTCACGGGGAGATCAAAGGATGATCTGCGGTGGTGAAGATTATGGCGGAATTCGGCGATGATTTTTTAAGCAATTGTGGGAATTGCTTTGGACAGTTGTGGAGGGCTGATGGATGGCAGTGGAAGGGTAGCGAGATGCCAAGAACGCTACTCTGATACCAGGTGTTAGAACCCTTGCAGATTCTAAACTTGGGGTTGATCTCTTTAGGGGATCAGCCTCCTTGGAACTCTATAGGGGTTCCTCCCTCCAAGTTGCTGCTCAAATGCTGCAGAAAAGATTCATCTATTGATTATAAAAAGAGAAGGAATACATGGCTCTTTATAGGGCTTCTAAACCCTAACTCCTAATAGGACTCCTACTTAAGACTCTTACTTCTAACCAACTCCTAATAGGACTCCTACTCAAGACTCCTATTCCCTTACAACTCCTAATTCTTTTCTAAGAAAAAACCTTCTACATGAATGCTCCTCTCAATTAGGACTCTCCTAGCTAGAGTCCTAACAGAATGTCCCTCTCAATTAGGACTCTCCTAGCTAGAGTCCTAACATTTTTACATGAATGTCCCTCTCAATTAGGACTCTCCAAGCTAGAGTCCTAACAGATACTAAGAACCATTCAAATCAATATTCACAATTCATAAACCTGTACGTTACATAAATCATACTCCACTTCACTCAGAGATTCATAAAATCCAAAGGCAACTCAACTAAACATTAACCACAACACAAATCCATAATCGTAGAAATATATACAATCACAAAAAGATAATTATTTACTATCGGTTCTTATCCTTATACAACTTAAACTTATCATTCCATAAACATGTGCAGTCCTTTAAACTTTTACAACACATAAGTATCAATATATCCTTAACATTACATTAGAAGTAAAGTATACTATACAACAAAAACCTATCAACCAACAAAGATTAGCCCAAAAGTCTTCAACCCAATTTTAGCTTTTCAGTGCATGACAAGCTACCATGAAAAATTTATATAGCAATGGGATGAGCATATAGAGCTCAGCAAGTGACTAATGTATCCATGGCGATAGGAGAAGTTCAAGCAGGCTTAGTATCAAGATAACAAAAGCAGAAATACCAATGTTCATTTGAAATCATCTCATTTGATATAAAAATCACAAAGGGTTATCTCATTCGAAAATAGGCATTAGACATAACAATAGGAGAAAGGAAATTAGAGCATTTCATTAGCAAAAGAAGCATTTAGGCATGTATCAAATGGCACATGAAGCATTTATATACATATCAAAGGCGTAAGAGTGTTTGGGAGCATAACAATGACATATGAAATACTTCAAAGTATAACAAGTGAATCGAATAATAAACATAAGCTTGTTTGTCATTTTTGATGTAGCATGCATTTTATTTTTATCCAAAGCATAAATATAAACTCATAAGCAAAGCTTTGGATATCATATCAAAAACATAGAGGGCATTATGGGACCGCATACATAATGTGATTCATCCATTTCAAGATGACCACCAAGCATAAGTCTCTCACGTCTAGGAGCTCCATCCACCCACGTCTGAGTGAAGTCAATGGGGGCCGACACAACATCGCGGGCTCTATGCATAACTCCATTTACCATTTCTAGCAAAGGTTCATAATATCCCACAAGATACCATAGTACAAAAGGATAGTATGAACAATAATATTGGCACATATCGGAAGTATATATGAAACAACGGAGATATGCGTGTGCCTTTATCAAACCAGGAAATACAAACAAAGCATTACATAATAAATTTCAGACATACAACAATTTTATGATGAACAATACAAGAATTTCAAAAGACTAATATAAAACTCAATTGAAGAAGAATTTAGTAGAAATCAAATTTCCAATAGAATGAAACTTGAATTGGCAAAACTCAACAAAGTTTTTAATTCTGGCAGAATTCAAATGGTACATTTCCTGATTTGTTTGAGTGACCAAACATACTCCAATTCACTAAAAATAGGTGTCATTAGAAAGCTGTATCAATCTATTTTCAGATGAACTCAGATTTGTAATTTTTTTTTTTTGAGTTCCTAATAAGAAGTTACAGTGAATAGAGTAACGGAAGGTCAGAATTGATCATCTCTATTTTGTAGAATTGATAGAATCAATTTAAACAGATGTTTCAAAAGGCAAAAATACTTTAAAATTTCTAAATTAGGTGTCAAAAGAAAGATATACGAATCTAATTTTCAAAGAACTAAGTTTTGCATAATTTAAAATTTTTACTAGAGAGTTATGAGCAATTTAGTAATAGAAGGTCAGAATTGGTCATCTCTGTTTTGTAGAATTGATAGAATCAATTTAAATAGATGTTTCATAAGGTAAACATACTTCAAAATTTCCAAATTAGGCGTCAAAAGAAAGATATGTAAATCTAGTTTCCAAAAAACTAAGCTTTGCATAATTCAGAATTTTCACTAGAGTGTTATGAGTAATTTAGTAATAAAAGGTCAGAAGCTGTAGTATTTGTTTTACCGAATACATGAGGTCTTTTCATTCATATGTTTGGATAGGTAAATTTACTCCAAATATTTCAATTTTTTTATATCAAATGAAAGCTCTATAAGTCTCTTTTCATATGAAAGAGGTTTTCCTCAATCCGAATTTGGTGCAAAATGTTATGGCCATACGAGTACTGAAATGTCAAAATCTGAAAAATTTCAGATTCAACATTTCATGTATAAACGACATAGATATCTTACATGCAACCACAATCTTTCAATTTTCTCAAAATCAAAGTGAAAACAAGGATCAAAATTTATCTCTAGGATGGGTTAGAACACTTGTGTTAAAAAGTTTTGATTTTCAAATGTGGGGGAATTGATGCAAAGCCTTAAGCCAAGATAAAACTTATTCTTCTTCGATTCTTTCTCTTTCTCTTCTCCTTCAATTCCTTCTCCTTTTCTCCTTTTCTAAAGTTTCCCTTAATTGTGCCTTAAATTACTTAGGTTTGGCTTATGCTAAAATAGTGAGATGGTAAGCATGCATGGAGGTTTAGGTGTCATCTTTAGAATAAATACAAGTGGCTCATTCTTGCTAATGCCACAAGTCCTCCATTTTATTTTATTTTATTTTATTTTATTTTATTTTTTTAGTGTGAATCTTTCATAAATCACCTCCAATTAATGAGATTCACATTTTGGTCCCTCACAATACTTTCAATATATATAAAAAATATATATAGTGCTAAAGAATTATTAAAAAAACCTCATATTTATAAATAAGTCCTTATAAATTTTTAAAAAAATGAGAGATGTTACACTCTCCCCTCCTTAAAAAAATAATTAGTCCTCTAAATTTGTCATACCTCTTTCGGCGAAAAGATGATGATAAGCTTTCTTCATTTCTTCCTCTAGCTCCCAAGTCGTTTTATTTGTTGGATGATGCTTCCAAATTACTTTAACCAGAGTAATTATTCTATTTCTTAAGATCTTCTCCTTTTAATCAATAATCCGAATGGGCTCTTCCTTGTAAAACAAGTCTTTTTTAATCACAATCGGCTCATACTCAATGACATGAGAGGGATCAGGTATATACTTTCTGAGTATTGACACATGAAATATATCATGGATATGACACATCGATGGTGGCAAGGCAATCTTGTAAGCGACAGAGCCAATTCTTTCAAGGATCTCAAAAGGTCCAATGAACTTTGGGTTTAACTTTCCTTTCTTTCTAAATCTTACAACGCCTTTGGAAGGGGAGACCTTTAGGAATACAAAATCCCCTACTTGGAACTCGATATCTCGTCTTTTGTTATCAGCATAGCTCTTTTACCAACTCTGAGCAGCCTTTAGCCTTTTTATGATAACCTGAATCTTTTTAGAGTCTCTTATACTTTATCTGGTGCTAACAATTTTCTATCACCAATTTCTTCCCAACATATAGGCGTTCTGCACTTTCGCCCATACAATGCTTCATAAGGAGCCATTTGAATACTCGAATGGTAACTATTATTATAAGTGAACTCAATAAGAGAAATATCTTTATCCCATTCACCTCTCCAATCCATAACATAGGCTCTAAGCAAATCCTCAAGTACTTGAATTATTCTTTCAGATTAACCATCAATCTGAGGGTGATAGGCAGTGCTAAACTTTACTTTGGTGCCCATAGAATCTTGTAATCTCCTCCACAATCTAGAAAGAAATCTGGAGTCTCTATCCGAGATGATCTCCTTTGAGACACCATGAAGTCTTACTATTTCATCAACATACAAATCTGCAAGCCTATCAAGAGACTAAGTCATATTGATTGGTAAGAAATGTGCAGATTTGGTTAACCTATCAACAATAATCCAAATAGCATAATGCTTTCTAGAGGTTCTGGGTAGTCCTGAAATAAAGTCTATAGTAATGCATTCCCATTTCCATTCAGGAATATCTAAGGGCTGTAAAAAACCTCCAGGTCTCTTGTGTTCTGCTTTGATTTGCTGACATGTCAAACACCTTGAAACATATATTGCAATCTCCTTCTTCATGCCTTTCCACCAATAATGACTTTGGAGATCTCTATACATTTTCATGCTACTAAGATGCATGGTGTACTTTGAATTGTGAGCTTCATTTAAGATTTGGTTCTTGATATTTGTGTCATTTGGAACACACATTCTATCCCAAATCTCAAGAGGCCATCACCTAAATTTGAAAATTCAACTTCAATCCATTTTCAACTTCATTCCTCAAGTATATTAAATGTGGATCTCGTAGTTGTCCTTCTTTAATTTGTTGAATGAGATCAGTTTGCACCTGGATAGAGGTCATCAACATTATTGAGTCTTGCCCTTTCCTCATTACATTCGAATCATAATTTCTTTCTAATCGCTTCCATTGTTTCACAGTCAGACTAGCCATAAAACTTGTAGATTTTCTACCAAGTGCATCAGCTACAACATTTGCTTTACCTAGGTGATAACGGATGGTACAATCATAATCCTTTAGAAGTTCTATCCATCTTCGATGCCTCATATTTAACTCCTTCTGTGTAAAATAATGTACTTTAGACTCTTGTGATCAGTAAAGATATCAAATGTCCGCCCATACAAGTAATGTCTCCAAATCTTTAGAGCAAAGATGATTGCTGCAAATTCTAAATCATGAGTCGGATAATTCAATTCATAATTCTTTAGCTACCTTGAAGCATAAGCAATTACTTTTCCTTCTTGCATCAAAACACATCCAAGGCCCTTTCTTGAAGCATCAGTATAAACTACAAATCCTTTATTACCACTCGGAATAGTGAGAATAGGGGCACTAGTCAATCTTCTTTTTAATTCTTGAAAACTTTGCTCACAATCACCACTCCATTTAAAGTTCATATTCTTTTGAGTTAGTTTGATGAGGGGATGAGCAATTTGAGAAAATCCCTCCACAAATCTCCTGTAATAACCTGTCATGCCCAAGAAACTTCTAACTTATGTTACATTTGTTGGCACTTCCCAATTAACTACTGCTTCCGCCTTCTTTGGATCAAGAGATATGTCCTTTTCTAAAATCACATGGCCTAAGAAAGTAATTTCCTTCAACCAAAATTCACATTTGCTGAACTTTGCATATAGCTTCTTTTCTCTTAGTATAGATAATACATCTCTCAAGTGTTTATCATGCTCTTGATTACTCCTTGAATATACTAATATGTCATTAATGAATACAATTACACAATCATTTAAGAGTGGCTAAAATATTCTATTTATCAGTTCCATAAAAGCTGCAGGAGCATTAGTCAAGCCAAAAGGCATTACTAAAAATTCGTAATGACCATATCGAGTTCTAAAGGTTGTTTTTGAAATATCCTCCTTCTTGACCTTTAACTGATAGTAACTTGATCTTAGGTCAATCTTGGAGAATACTTGTGCACCCTGTAATTGATCAAACAAGTCATCAATCCTGGGTAGAGGATACTTGTTTTTTATAGTCACCTGATTCAACTGTCTATAATCAATACAAAGCCTCAACGTCCCATCCTTCTTCTTAACTAATAGCACTGGAGCACCCCACGGTGAGATGCTGGGTCGAATGAAACCCTTATATAATAACTCTTGTATTTGCTTCTTCAATTCCTCGAGCTCGAGTAGTGCTATTCTTTAGGGAGGCTTAGATATTGGGGCTGTCCCAGGGATTAAATCGATAACAAATTCACCTTCCTTGTCTGGAGGTAGTCTAAGCAAATCCTCTGAGAATACATCAGGGAACTCTTTAGCCACGAAAATTTCATTTAGGTGAGTTTCTTGTTCTGAATGTTCCTTTACACATATAATATAACAAAAACATCCCTTCTGCATAAGGCATTGAGTTTGAAGTACCGATATTAAGCAAAGAGACAAATCATGCCTAATACCCTTAAAGTAGAAGATAGGTTGATTTGGTATGCAGAAAGTAATTATTTTTGTATAGCAATCAACACTAGCATAATAGGAAGATAACCAATCCATGTCCAGTATAATATCAAAACCTTGGATTTCTAAGAGTATCAAATCGGCAAGGAGTTCATGTTCTCCGATAGAAATCAAACAAGGTGGATAAACTATATTTGTAGTCAAGGAATCCCCAACAACAGTAGTTACGTGTAGCAAATAATTCAGTGGTTTAGGTTGAATGCCTAAGTGACAAGCAAAATATTGTGAAACAAAAGATAAGTTGGAACCAGGATCAAACAAAACTTTTGCATTTCTATTAGAAACATGTATAATACCTTCGACCACTGATTTAGAGGCTCTGAAATCTTATTCTGTGATAGCATATACTCTAGCATGGGCTATTGGCTTAGGGGGTAGTGGCTTTTTCTTCTTGTTTAGTGGGCAGTCTTTGACTTTATGATCTAATTTTTCATAGGCAAAACAGGCTCCAATTACTTGTTTCATGATTATGTCCACATTTTGGACACAATAGAGTTCTTTGCGATAGAGTTCCTTTCTCAAATTTAGGTACCTTTACCCTCTTGTTACTTCTTTCTGCTTCATTTCCTCTCTTACTTTTACCAACAAACTTATCCTTGTTATTCTTGTCCCTAATTTCTTGGATCTCCTCCAAGTCATTTTCAAGTATGAAAGCTCTTTCTACTACATCAGTGTATACCTGAAGTTTTAAAGTCGATATCTGGCTTCTTATTATGGGCATTAGTCCTTTTTCAAATCTTCTTGCTTTCCTATATTCATCATCAATCATATGCGTGGCAAATCTAGAGAGCTCAGTAAATTTAGACTCATATTTGGCTACTGTCAAATTTCCCTGGATGAGATTCAGGAACTCCAATTCTTTTTGCTCTCTGATATAATCTGGAAAATATTTATCATTGAACTTTTCTGTAAATATCTTCTAAGTGATTGGCTCCTATCGAGTTTCAGAAATCCTCTTCATGGTTTGCCACCAGTGCTCAGCCTTTCCTTTTAGCATGAAGGTAGCAAGAGAAACCTTCTTATTATCTAGACAATTTAAAACATCAAATATTTTCTCTATCTGCATCATCCATTATTCTGCTATCATTGGATCAGGCTCACCACTAAAATTAGGAGGACTAAGCTTCTTAAACTATTCAATTCCCAACCCAGTCTGGTTTGAATTTCCCGTTTCATCATTTCTTCCTTGTCGGACTTGTTGTTGCATTACTTGTGTCATAGCCTCTAGAGTTTTCATAATTCCACTCAATTGTTCAGAAGTATATGCAATAGGAGAACCAAATGACCTCGTCATCCTTGCTTCCTAAAAATAGCAAAAGAAAAGTTTTGACCAGTCTCTAAATAGAAATCACTAAACCTCAAAATTTATTACACATCTAGCATATCAAAATTCTTAGAAATCCTCAAATCACGCTTTGATACCAACTCTTGTCACGCCCCCCGAATTATCGCATTCAGGAGGTGTGACCCTATCTAAAATCAATAATATCATAATTCATCGTCAATTCAATCCAGATCCAATCTAACAATTTGAGGATACTAAGAACCATTCAAATTAATATTCACAATTCATAAACCTATACGTTACATAAATCATACTCCACTTCACTTAGAGATTCAAAAAATCCAAAGGCAACTCAACTAAACATCAACCACAACACAAATCCATAATCGTAGAAATATATACAATCACAAAAAGATAATTATTTACCATGAGTTCTTATCCTTATACAACTTAAACTTATCATTTCATAAATATGAGCGGTCCTTTAAACTTTTACAACATATAAATATCAACATATCCTTAACATTACATCAGAAGTAAAGTATACTATACAACAAAAACCTATCAACCAACAAAGGTTAGCCCAAAAGTCTTCTAGCCTTTCACTGCTTCAACCCAATTCTAGCTTTTCAGTGCGTGACAAGCTACCCTAAAAAATTTATATAGCAACGGGGTAAGCATAAAGAGCCCCGCAAGCGACTAACATATCCATGGCGATAGGAGAAGTTCAAGCAGGCTTAGTATCAAGATAACAAAAGCAGAAATACTAGTGTTCATTTGAAATCATCTCATTTGATATAAAAATCACAAAGGTTACCTCATTCGAAAATAGGCATTAGACATAACAATAGGAGAAAGGAAATTGAAGTATTTCATTGGTAAAAGAAGCATTTAGGTATGTATCAAATGATACATGAAGCATTTAGGTGCATATCAAAGGTGTAAGAATATTTAGGAGAATATTTAGGAGCATAACAATGACATACGAAACGCTTCAAAATATAACAAGTGAACCGAATAATAAACATAAGCTTGTATGTCATTTTTGATGTAGCATGCATTTCATTTTTATCCAAAGCATAAATATAAACTCATAAGCAAAGCTTTGGATATCATATTAAAAATATAGAGGGCGCCGTGGGACCATATACATAATGTGATTCATCAATTTCAAGATGACCACCAAGTATAAGTCTCCCACATTTGGGAGCTCCATCCACCCACGTCTAAGTGAAGTCAATGGGGGCCGGCAGAGTATTGCGGGCTCTATGCATAACTCCCTTTACCATTTCTAGTAAAGGTTCACAATATCCCATAAAATACTAGATTACAAAAGGATAGTATGAACAATAACATTGACACATATCAGAAGCACATGCGGAACAATGGAGATATGTGTGTGCCTTTATCAAATAAGAAAATACAAACAAAGCATTACATAATAAATTTCAAACATATAACAATTTTAGGATGAACAATACAAGAATTTCAAAGGACTAATATAAAGCTCAATTGAAGAAGAATTTAGCAGAAATCAAATTTCTAATAGAATGAAACTTGAATAGGCAAAACTCAACAAAGTTTTTAATTCTGGTAGAATTCAAATGGTATATTTCCTGATTTGTTTGAGTGACCAAGCATGCTCCAATTGACTAAAAATAGGTGTCATTGGAAAGCTGTATTAATCTATTTTCAAATGAACTTGGATTTGTAATTTTTTTTTTAGTTCCTAACAGAAAGTTACAGTGAATAGAGTAACGGAAGGTCAGAATTGATCATCTCTGTTTTATAGAATTGATAGAATCAATTTAAATAGATGTTTCAGAAGGCAAACATTCTTCAAAATTTTTAAATTAGATGTCAAAAGAAAGATATGCGAATCTAGTTTCTAAAGAACTAAGTTTTGCATAATTCAAAATTTTCACTAGAGAGTTATGAGCAATTTAGTAATAGAAGATTAGAATTGATCATCTCTGTTTTGCAGAATTGATAGAATCAATTTAAATAGATGTTTCAGAAGGCAAACATATTTGAAAATTTTCAAATTAGGTGTCAAAAGAAAGATATGCAAATCTAGTTTCCAAAAGAACTAAGTTTTGTATAATTTAGAATTTTTACTAGAGAGTTATGAGCAATTTAGTAATAGAAGGTTAGAAGCTATAGTATTTGTTTTACCGAATACATGAGTCTTTTCATTCATATCTTTGGATAGGTAAATTTACTCCAAATCTTTCAATTTTTTATATCAAATGAAAGCTCTATAAGTTTATACGAAGAGGTTTTTCCTCAATCCGAATTTGGTGCAAAAAGTTATGATGACACGAGTACTAAAAGGTCAAAATCTGAAAAATTTCAAATTCAACATTTGATGTATAAACGACATAGATATCTTACATGTAGCCACAATCTTCTAATTTTCTCAAAATCAAGGTGAAAACAAGGATCAAAATTTATCTCTAGAATGGGTTAGAATACTTGCCTTAAAAAGTTTTGATTTCCAAATGTGGGGGAATTGATGCAAAGCCTTAAGCCAAGATAAAACTTCTTCTTCAATTCTTTCTCTTTCTCTTCTCCTTCAATTCCTTCTCCTCTTCTCAAAGTTACGTTGGCCGCAAAGTTTCCCTTAATTATGCTTTAAATTACTTAGGTTTGGCTCATGCTAAAATAGTGAGGTGACTAGCATGCATGGAGATTTAGATGTAGAATAAATACAAGTGGCTCATCCTTGCTAATGCTACAAGTCCTCCGTTTTATTTTATTTTATTTTATTTTTTTAGTGTGAATCTTTCATAAATCACCTCCAATTAATGAGATTCACATTTTGGTCCCTCACAATACTTTCAATATATATATATATATATATATATATATATATATATATAATATTTAGTACTAAAAAAATATTTAAAAAATCCTTATATTTACAAATAAGTCCTTATAAATTTCAAAAAATGAGGGATGTTACACCAGCGTCCACTAATGGTCTTCCTTCAATAGGCGAAGACCAACCACCTCTTTATAATACTTTCTCATTTTCATAGGTTTAGGAGATAACCTTTACAAGTCTCACACCTCTCTTAAATGATTACAAATATAAGGATAGGGAGGAGGAGAACTCTTCTCACTTTTATAATACTTTTAACACCCCAACACTTAGAATTTTTCAACACTTTGATTGCACTTTTGTTGCCCTTTCATGTAGAAAAGGGTGAGATATTTATAGGCTCCAATGACTTCATAATTTGAGCCAAAAAATGTCACATCCTCATATTTCGGGGTATTGGTGGTACTACCACTATTATTGGGTGGTACCATCGCCTGACACTCTAACACTATGTAACGGACAAACTTGTAAACAAGATGTTGGATGTAATGCTTATGTCTGTCCATTGTCTTTTGGCATGTTCATGCCTTGTACAGTAGGTAGAGGGGTGGCCGAAGGCTAAATAGTCCCATGTTAGTTGGGTTGGTGGCCTCTTTAGGCTTGTAAATAAAGGTTGTGTCATGTGGACACGTGCGAGAGCTTTTCGGTCTGTAATGGACCATTTTACCCTTTGTTGTGCAACTATTCAGAGCTTGTAAAGTCTGTTTGTAATTTGCATTGTCTATGAAGTGTTTTTCGGACATGTTTGCTTGTGGATCCCGATTGATGCGTTCTCTTTAACCCGTTCTCTCTTTTGTTGGTCCTAAGGGACAATGGGAGGCTTCGGGGAGGCTGACCTTTGCGGATGGACGCGCGAGGGTGCCGCACGCCTTAGGCAAAACCAGCTAAGGTCGTGACATTATGGTATCAGAGCGGGACAAGCACTCATAGAAACACTTGACATGCAAACGTGGGGGACCTAGTGGGGCTGCGTTGAGGGCAATCAGCACGCACGACCGTTTGAGGGAAAACGGGCATGGAGATGTAGGGAAAAGAGTCGCTCAGAGGAGAGGGCATCTAACATTGGCATTCGGAGGAATGGCCAACCCTTCGTGCAAAAGGCACCACGAGAACAGGCAAGCTTGGAAGAATACGGAGCGCACAAAGGTTGGGATGGCTGAGTTTGAGCTACGGCTCAACGTTGGCAACTTGATTTGATGGTGCTCAAGGCAAGCAAGGCGCTTGGCAAAGGATGAGACCATGCAAAGTGGAATGAGTTGCTCAGCGACCGAAAGAGTTGTGCAAAGCTCACAGAGGTGAGGGGAATTGCTAACTCGAAGAATTTGGTACTCATGCATGGGCTTGTATGCGGACGATGGAATGTTCGTGGCCATCCTAAGGCGGCTGAGACTCGGCGCCATGGAGCATTGAAACTTTCTCTTCGGCATGCAAAGGATACGTCCGGAAGAGGCTAAAGTGTGCAACGAGTTCAGCATGTTGCTAGGCCTTGAGGGGTACAGCGGTGGCTGTATTGACATGGAGGCGCAATCTAGCAAGTGCGTTTGCAGGAGGCAAGACATTGCACAGTTTGTTCAGCAGATCGGAGTAGTCCAAGGGGACGGTGGTCTCCGAAACGAAGAGAGATGTTGCTCCAACGGGACAGTTATCCAGGAGGGATAAGTCTCGGCACTCCAGAGGGAGAATCATGTAAAACGGACTTCACATGTTGAGGAGGAGTACCTCACAAACAACAACTCCACGAAGCTCAATGGAACGAGCAAGCGGCGAGGAGTTGTCGCATGATCTCGCTCGAGAGAATGCATTGGTGGATGCATTGCGAGATCAAGTGGGGGAGCGACCTGAAGCAACTTAAATGAAGGCACACTTAGAGTCGATATGGAGATCGGACTCAAGGGAGGGCTGGCCCGTGGAATGGTGGGCGCGAGGGCCACCATCGACTCAATGCAAGAACGAGGAGCGGAGCAACTTGGGTGTAACTTGGCGAAGTACCCAAGCCGCATGAAGGGAGCCAGCAGTGAAGTTGGAACATGGAGCAGAAGCACAGTGCTTTCCTTAGACAGAGGTCAAAGACATGAACTCTTGCAGAGGCAAGGGTAGGATCCTGTTGTTCCATGGGTCCTTCATTCTGACGGAGCGGACTCATCTTGCATGGTGCCAAAGACGAAGGGAGCTTCTGGGCACATGCACCTTAACTCGGAGAAGCATTTGATGGAGGAACTAAGGCGACTCAATTTGCGGAGGCGAAGTTGGGTTCAGAAGGGCCTTAGTACGGGGCAAGAGGACGCAGAGGCGGGTACTCTTGAAGAATATGCCACAGTGTTGCCATTTGAGTTGCTATGAAGGAAGTAGTGTGCAGCGGAGATTGTGCTGGTAGGGGCAGAGGCCCAGGATCCAGACAATGGTGCACAGATTACAGTGAAGTCGGTGGACTTCGAGAGCTACTAGGCGACGGACTGTCCTAGAGCGGTGCTTCATCTAGGTGTGACCCAGGAGTGGGTGGATGAAGGTCGATTGCCAGAGGAGCGAACAAAATCGAAGGTGGAAGGGACCCTGCGATGTATTGGCAGAGGCCACACTTGAAGGGTTCACAATTCGAGTTTATTCCACAAGGATCAGAATGCAATGGAGATGTCACCAGGAGGCGACATGGTGCAGCGGATCGTGGTGGAATAGTTCGTGGCAATGCGATACACACAATCGGTCCCGTGAGGGATGAGATCATATGGAGGTATGATCGGGAGCTACTGGGAGCTCCGCTTTGGTGAACAACACGACGACAAGAAGGGCTATGGATTCAAGGAGTGAAGGCCATGGTATCGCAGAGGCGGGTCTTTCGGGCATGCACCGAATTTTGCATCGGATGAAAACCTTGGTCATCAGCATATGGGGGCTGGGTTCCACCAAGGGAAAAGTTCGAATGCAAGTACCAATGAGTTCCATGGGAGGGACTTGATCATGCAGAGGTATGATCGAAGTAGCTGGAGAGTTGGACTTCTCCAGAGCTCATATTCGCTTAAGGGAGCCCGACAAGTCAGGGGACAAGGTCGAGTAAGCGAACGTTGCTACCAAGGAAGCTAAGGAGAACATAATCGATGCAAACTCTACAACATGATGGCAGAGGCCATGCATGGGAGTTGCAGTCTGTCTTTCCATCGACAAAACGAACTGCTTGGAGAACACAGAGGTGTTGAAGCAGGGGGTCGAAAGGGGCGAGGAAGCGACGACGAGTCCAGAGGGACTTAGCTACCCAAAATCAAGCATCAGTTAGAATGGAGGTGGACTCAGAGGAGTGCCACGGAGACATCTCTACTGATTGTGAAGAAAAGGGATACAGAGGCGATGCGACGGATAGTAGGGCCATGGGCATGGCAGCGCCATGGTACCGCAGAGGCGGGACTTCCATGCAAGTCATTGATCCCTTGCTCTCACGGAGGGAGAGCACTTGGTCGTGAAAGGGGCCGAGGAGGTGGAGCATGCAGAGGCAATCTCCAAGTACCGAGACAAGGCTGAAGGGCAGAGGCCAAGAAACTTCGTAAGATCGGTGTCAACAAGTTTCTCATCAAGATAGCCGTAAGTGAAGGACTTCGGGTCATGCAAGAGTGCACGACCAAGGAACGAAGCAGGTAGTACGCGGTGCTGTACCTTTGCTACTCAGTGGAGTAGGCGGCAGGGTTGATGGAGAAGACGGTACAATCCCAGAGGCGACCTCATCTATCAGAGAATTACTCCAAGTTGGGGTGAAAACTTCCCGCATTCTAGAAGTTCGATGGCATTGAGAAGGTGAATCACAGTAGCTAACTCAACGCAAGGAGTGCAAACACTTCAAGTGCTTCAGAAGTGTGAGCAAAGAGCAGGCGAAGACCAGTAACCAGCTCGATGCATGAAGTACAACCTCGAGGAGGCGGGCGAAGTCAAAGTAACCTTTGCCTTCTCAACTCTTAAGAGAATGGGCGAAACCGAGTACCCCAGTTCTCTTATCTATCCAGTAGAGGAGCTCTGCACAAGTTCAAAGACCCTTCGAAGATAATAGAAGACAATAGTTGTCAAATCCTCACCAACGGTGATCAGTGCTACTGAGAGTAGATCGTCCGCTTCATTTCCCAATGAAATGCCAATCGAAAGCGGAAGTGATGCGAACCTACTTGGATATGACAACTAACTGAAAGAAGAGTCAATGAGCAGATTTTGTGGAGGAAGGACCCAAAACTTCAGAAGTTTGCGAGGCGATGCTCGTTAAAGCTCCAACAAGCATCCACCCAATTCAAGCAGCATGTGGAAATTTTGAGAGACTGGCGCAGTAAAGATGGTCTCTTCCTTCATTTGGTGGATCCGCAAGAATCGACAAGGATCAACACAACTCAGCTAACCCCACACCAAAGTCAGAGTCATTGGCGAGTTGAAGCAGCATGGCGGATCAAAGGTTCGACTACTCAGAAACAGCAGCGGAGAGCAGCTGGGAGCCAGGAGGCGCATTGCAGCTAGAGCAGAAGATTGAAGACTCAGCAAAGGCGAAGAGTTGCAGTGTTCACAAAGGCTTCGACGAGGACGTCGAAGGGATATGTGGGGGAGAATGTAACGGACAAACTTGTAAACAAGATGTTGGATGTAATGCTTATGTCTGTCCGTTGTCTTTTGGCATGTTCATGCCTTGTACAACAGGTAGAGGGGCGGCCGAAGGCTAAATAGTTCCATGTTAGTTGGGTTGGTGGCCTCTTTAGGCTTGTAAATAAAGGTTGTGTCATGTGGACACGTGCGAGAGCTTTTCGGTCTGTAATGGACCATTTTACCCTTTGTTGTGCAACTATTCAGAGCTTGTAAAGTCTGTTTGTAATTTGCATTGTCTATGAAGTGTTTTTCGGACATGTTTGCTTGTGGATCCCGATTGAGGCGTTCTCTTTAACCCGTTCTCTCTTTTGTTGGTCCTAAGGGACAATGGGAGGCTTCGGGGAGGCTGACCTTTGCGGATGGACGCGCGAGGGTGCCGCACGCCTTAGGCAAAACCAGCTAAGGTCGTGACAACTAGGCGGTACCATTGCCTAGTCTAGGCGATACGATCGCATGACAGAGCTCGGAGATCGAGCTCTGGCGGTACCACCGCCTGATAGCATTAACTGTCGACGGTACCACCGCCCAGACCACTTGGGAGACTGAGTCACTAGGCCATGCCACCACCAATCGTGACTTCAGGTGCTAAATGGGCTGTTCAACTAACTCAATTCAGCCCTGTTAAGGGCCTAGTTGGCCCCTAACTGAGTTAGTGGGATTGCCTCTCAATCCTATCTCAACTTAAAGTCTAACTACAATAATTTAAGACATTAACTAAGTAATCTTAGTCTGGTATGTCAATTGTTCTTTCGACGAGCTTCCAGCGATCTTCCGGCGAACTTCCGACAATCTCTCGACATGTTACAATGATCTCCTAGCAAGCTCCTGGACTTTATGACGATATTCTCAGTGAGTTCCGATGAGCTTATTTGGAAAGCTTTTGGACTTCTTGGTCAATTCCGGCAAAACTTCCGATGAACGTCCGGACTTCCGACGAACTCTCGATCTTGACTCAAGCCCAATATCTGCTTTATGCCTTACTGCTATTGTAGTTAACCCTATACACTTTTCTCGGCATATGGATTAGATCAAACAATTTACCAATTGATTTCATCATTAAAATTTGAGATTCAAAAATATAAACTAGTTAATAAATGATTATAGATATTTTTTTTTTTTTTCCTAAATTCATTGCTCGTAATAGTCGGATAGAAAGAAAGGAGAAGATGAGTTTAATTCTTCGTGTACATCGGTTTTACTATAGCCTTTTAAGTCTGATAATGGTGTGCCCATAGATCAGATAAAAGCTTTATGAATGATATCAAAAGATATGTATCGTAAATGTGATATATTATTATTTGATTCTAAATTTTAGTATTATTATTTTCTATAATAAAAATATAAGGATGATTTTTATGCTGATTACTAATAAAGTTTGATAAAAACAAATTTAAATATTTCGAGTTCACCTAACGTCACTTTTCTTAATTGGTTATTATATATATACATAACTATTATTGATAATGTGACAACATAATATCTTTTAAATCAATTTCCTATTGTCCACTGGCAAGTGGTCAATGAGGATACTACTTAACTACTAACTAGTAATTAAATGGAACTCTTTGCCTCCACAGTTGAGGATACTACTTAACTAACTAGTAATTAAATAGAACTCTTTCCCTCCATAGTTACTTGTCTTGTCCCCATATACGTGACTAAAGAAATAAATTTTAAAAAATAGGTTGAAATGAGAGTTATTTATAGATTATCTTTGGTAGTTAGTTATCTTTGATATTTTGATTTCTATACTTTCAATCCTTATATATTTATGAAAATAAAATATTTAATCTGATTACTCTAATAAATTTTTTTTCTCTCTTGATTTTTAACCATATAAAATTATTTTTTTAATCCGATATAAAAATCTAATGTTTCACTTTCAACAACAGTTGTAAGAGTGCATCACAATTCTTGCTTCACTATGTTTTTTATGTTATTATGAAAACATGCGTGCATTAACCCCTCTTTGCTAGTCAAATATGCACAGAAAAGGGAAAATATTGGCTCATTGTTCTTGTTATTGATTACAGGTTTAACCATAATTATTAGGTATTTTAAGTTCTTGATCATATATTTACTCTATATTTTTAAGCACGGTAAAAACATTTGTGGCTAAAATTGTCTTTAAATAATACAAAGTTTCAGGTGTGCTGCATTTTAGTCGTTCTCCTAATAGGTGTCAGCTGTAGGAAAATAATATTGTAAGTTAGTATATTTTTTTTTTTTAGGTTAAGGAATGACATTTTGAGCATTGGACTTACTAGTTGATACTCAAGCACCGACATATGGAGAGGAAGAAGAATAAGGAGAAGAGAAAGAGGTGATGGAGTAATTGGAGAAAGAAAAAGGAAGAAGGAAAGAAGAAAAGAGGAGGTGGCAGAGGAAGAGGAGAAGGAAGAGAAAGAAGAGAGGAGGCAGTGAGGAAAGAAAGGAGGAGGAGGAGGAGGAAAGCAAAACGGGTGACGAGAACCCAAGGATGATGTTAGCACCTCGTGTTTCTCATGATAATTATATTGCCAAAATGGTTTTACATATCATCCGTTTTTCTTCCCTTTTCTTTCAAAGGGAAAATAGAATATTTGTTTTTTGTATTTTCAGTTGATTTTAGCAGCGACCTACTTTGTCTTTGAATTCTATAATATCTTTCCACTTGTTGAATGGAGTTGATTGTGTTGAATGTGAGCATTTATTTTTAAACTTAAGCATTTATTGGATTGAAAAGACTACAACCTAACAAATGCATCTCCTTGTTTATCTTAATTTCTGAAATTTCTGATGAAAATAAATTGTTCCTCGTTCTGGATTTGTAACTAATTTGATAGATACTGAAACACTAGAATCCACAAGATGTATCTCATTTAGTACACATAAAATGGGTTCACTACCACACAAATAGTGGCAGATGATTAAAATTTTATGTTATGACCAATTATTCAGACATTTTATATATTCTTTACTACAGTTAATTTCATTCTTAATCATATCACGCTAGTCCCATTTGTATATATATATGTATATGTATATATATATATACATATACATATATATGTATACATATATGTGTATATATGTATATGTATACATATATACATATATATGTATACATATATATATAAATATATATGTGTATAAATATATATATATATATATATATATATATATATATATATATATGTATATGTATATTTGTATATATACATATATATTAGTTGGTTTGTTATATGTTAGTTAAAAAAATGAATTATCAAATTCTTTATCGATTAAGCTAATTAACACCTTTAGTATTCAACATATTTAAAACTATCAATCCTTTAATTGATAATAATTATAATGAACAAGCAAAAAATGGTTATTTATATTGAATCTTTGGTAAACTACTTTGGATATTGTTCTCCTGTAGTGTTAGTATTAACAATTCATATTAAGGAATAAAATGAACTTTTTTTATTTCACGTAGGCTATTTTATGAATACCGAATCATTGCTGATTATTAAAGATGATTCTATGGGAATAAGTCATTTATGTCCCAAGCATTATATGCAAAACTAGTATTCGAGATATGCATGATGAAACTACTTAGAATGCTAAGTTCATGAAAAGCTCAACACGAGAATAAAAAAATATTTTCAAATTGAGATTATCTTATTCATGAGGTTGTAAGGGAATATCCTTGGAATGAAAAATATTTCCAAAAATGTTATCATCTTTTATAGCATAAAGTGTGTATCAGTTATAAACTCTTCATGCAGTGTAGATGACTTTCAATTTTAACAATATCTACCTTCAATATTAGCCATATCAACTAGTTATAACTCATTGCCTCCGCAACTACTTGTCTTGCCCACATATACGTAAAGTAAAAATAAATGCAAAATGGATGCTGAAATGATGAAAAACTGAGATTATAATGCTTCAACGTTACTGAGACATAGTTTTAGATGCAATGAATATGATCATTTACTTATATATATATCGACAATCTGTATCTTACCAGAACTAACTTTTTCTTATAATTTAATTTTATATATATATATATATATATATATATATGTGCATATATATGTGTATATATATATGCATATATGTATATATATATGTGTATATATATATATAAATTAATATATATTTACATATAAATTAGAAGAAGGTATGAAAAAGAGTTCAAATTTTTACCCAATTTAAATGACTTAGTTAATATTTTAACTGTAATTGACATTTAATTGCGTAGACGACTTTTAACAAGTATCATATCACCACCATATATACACGTTGGGAAAATAAGATTGCTCCTCCCTAGAATTAGAAATAAACTTTATAATATTTTAATAATGTTATTTGGTTTTAAAATGAAAAATAAAATTAGATATAAACCTTCTCTATTTGTGTCCTTTATTCTGGTTCAGTAATTGCTTGATTTTGTCCCAACTCGATGGGAATTACTAAATTAGTCGATTCCGCGCTGTCTCCGTCCCGATTCCTCGCCGTGCGGCCATGCTGCGACCGCTGCCCCTGCTCCTGCTGCTGCTTCTCGCGGTCTTATTTCTCTCCTCGACGATCCGGCTTGGCGGCGCCCACGAGCACGACGAGGAGGAGGACGAGTCGAGCTGCGAACAGAGCTCCGACGTCCGAGTCGACGCCGAATTCCGGCCCGGAATCGTTACCGTCGACGGACGCGCCGAAGACTGGGCCGATGTTGCTGGGCCACAGCTCGCCCTCCTCCCCGCCCTCGATTTCGATGAGGATAAGGCCTATGGTGGCGGCCCGATGACCGTCAAGGTGAGGCTTTCGTTTTTCTCACTATAAGGTTACAATTGTTTTCCTAATTTTTCGCTCTTTTTCGTGGATCAACGTGTGTAACTCTTAACTGACTTCGGTAAGCTGCAGATTGAAGTTGTAGATGCATTTTGGCTGCTGTAATCTTTTAGCCAACGAGATCTTGGACCAATGCCTGCTTGATCTACGACCATGATGAATTCATTACAGGAAATGGGAATTATGAAAGTATTATAAGCAAAATCTAAATTAGAAGTTATACGAAGCATGTGTAGCATGTCATGGATATGTGTGTCAGAGCCATACGAAGGATACCGAAAATAAATGTCGATAAACCACTGTTGCCTGATGTCTTCAACGTGTGAGAAGTTATTGTATACTAGGATTTGCTACTGTTTGTGATTGACTTGGTAACCTTTTTGAGCCTTCGCATTGGTATGCTAAAGGATGTCCATGTGGGGATATGGGAGTTCAGTTATCTTTATAAATGTATCTTGAATTCAAAGAAGTGGTAGACCTGCTAGTTAGAAATATGAACCTAGAAGGATCTGTTAATGCATATTATTTGAGCTAACTTAAAGAAGAGGAGAATGAGGACTGGATTCTATCATCTTAGAGATGAACCAGGAGCTTTGCATGAATCCCTGAAGTTTCTATTGTCGTGTATCTTTTCATCAATTTGTGAAAAATATCACCATGCCTAGCCCATCCAGTTTGTTATCCTTCTATCTGCTCAAGTTTAGTCTGAAACTCAAGCAAGAAAAATGCCCTTTTAGTCTAAAAGGTGACAAGTTTTCCATTGCAATGAAAGTTTGACTCCCTCTCCTGTATGTCAGGATGTGTATGCGAGGTTGTCCACGACATTAGTTATAATACGGATAGAGTTAGCAGTAATTATCTGTAGCAACTGGTTGAGGGACTGTACCTCTGAAAATGTTGTTTAGTTTTGCAAAATTTATTTGCATCAACACTTCCTTTCGGATGAACTTGATTTTGATTGTCAAGTTATCAAAAAGCAAAAAAAAAAAAAATGCAAATAAGCTGATTTTTTCCTTTTTGGCACAGCTTGGATTCATTAACTGTGAAAAGACGAGACTTGTTGAATGCTCCTCTCTGCAGTTTTTTAAAACAAAGGATCTTTTGTAGAATTGTTTCCACCAGAAAGTTCTCTTTGAGAAAATAGTCTCTTATTTTAGCCTATTATGGAAGAAACCTGAAAAACCTAGTGAACAGCTATACACTTGAGACTATTCTGTATTCTATACAAGACTATAATTTTTTCAGCATTCTATAAAAATCTTAGTATGTCTTCTCCTATATCGATATTGGCGCAAGTCTTGTACATTAGTCCATCCCTTTTTGTACAGGCATTAATAAGTTTGGTGAAAAAGTAATGTTGTACTAATCTTTTTCTTGATGTGTTCATAGTTTTGTTTTCTCGTGTTTAGATCTACCGAGTTGAACATGTTAGATTTCCTTTTTTTTCTTAGAGAAGAAAATTTTACAAGTACCAAAGCTCATGAAAGATTGATGCCCAAAATGTAGGTGAAATCCCAAGGAAAGATCAGGATGCGTATAAGTAAAACCATGAGCCATTGTTGATTCGCTAATCGGACATTGTCAGCTTCCTCAAAATATGCACATTTTAAATTTCAAATTTTGCTTTAGAAATATTCATAATAAACAATAGTAGTTTCAATGCGTCGAGGAGGATATCATTGATGATTGAGGATGTTGTTTGATGAGTCATCCTTGACTCACAATGTAGTATGTTAGGACTCTAGCTAGGAGAGCCCTAATTGAATTTTAATGAAAGGGGCATTCATGTAAAACCTACCTAGCTGACCCCTATTAAAGAGGTGAAGAGGCCGGCTAGGGTTAGGGTTAGTTGGGAGGTTGCTTCTTAAAGAAGGAGTCTTATTAGGAATCTTGAGTAGGAGTCCTATGAGGAGTTAGGGTTTAGAAGTCCTATAAATAGTCATGTATTCATCCTCTTTTGACAAGCAACATATGAATCTTTTTAGCAGCCTTTGAGCAGCAACTTGAAGGAAGGAACCCCTATAGAGTTCCAAGGAGGCCGATCCCCTAAAGAGATCAACCCCAAGCATAGAATCCGCTAGGGTTCTAACACTTAGTATTAGAGCAGTGTTCTTGGCGTCTCGCTGCCCTTCCACAGCCATCCATCAGCCCTCCACAGTCGCCCAAAGCAATTCCCACAATTGCTTAAAAGGTCGTCGCCGTCATCTCCACCACCGCGGATCATCCTTTGATCTCCTCGTGAATTACAACAGGTTCTGGTTTCCTACCTTACTGCTGTTGTAATTTAGTTATCCTTATTCAAAAATCCAGCCATCCATTAGCCTTCCACAGTCGCCCAAAGCAATTCCCACAATTGCTTAAAAGATCGTCGCCGAATTCCACCATGATCTCTATTACCGTGGATCATTCTTTGATCTCCTCGTGAATTGCAATAGGTTCTGGTTTCCTACCTTATTATTGCTGCAACTTGGTTATCCTTATTCAAAAATCCAGCCATCCATCAGCCCTCTACAGTCGCCCAAAGCAATTCCCATAATTACTTAAAAGATCGTTGTCGAATTCCGTCATCATCTCCACCATCGCGGATCATCCTTTGATCTCCCCGTGAATTGCAATAGGTTCTGGTTTTCTACTTTACTGCTACTGCAATTTAGTTATCCTTGTTCAAAAATCCAAAAAAATCGTTCCTATATTGCTGCATAAACTTTTCATCGTAAAGTTTTTATCTCTATGACGAAAGATGCACTGCAGAATTCCAATCGCATAGCACATTTTGTTTGATCTTGCTACTGTGTTTTTTCTGTCCAAATCTCTACGAAATTTTTATGACAGCTTTGACACTTCCTAACAGTGGATTTCCCTTTGGTTTCGTTAACAAATTTTCAATATAAACCACTGATCTTTTACGTCCAAACTGCTAGATGCATTGCAGAATTCCAGTCGCATAACACAGTTTGTTTGATCTTGCTACTGCGTTTTTTCTATCCAAATCTTTACGAAATTTTTATGACAGCTTTGACACTTCCTAACAATGGATTTCCCTTTGGTTTCGTCAAAAAATTCCTAATATAAACCACTGATCTTTTGTGTCCAAACTGCTAGATGAACTGCAGAATTCCAACCGTATAGTATAGTTTGTTTGATCTTGCTACTGCGTTTTTTCTGTCTAAATCTCTATGAAATTTTTACAACAGCTTTGACACTTCATAACAGCGGATTTCCCTTTGGTTTCGTCAAAAAATTCTCAATATAAACCACTGACCTTTTACGTCCAAACTGCTATACTTTAGACGTAAAAATCTGTTACAGTACCTTTCCGTTATCCTCAATTTTTCCGAACCTTCTACCACCCCATGCCATTAACCCGTCAACAGAAAAAAAGATAGGGACATCTCTGATCTACAAGCATATGCTATGGCTTCTCAAGATCCAATTGATGCCAAATTTGAAGCATTGGAATCTCGGATTGAATCGTGGTTTGAATCGCGCTTGGAGGATAAATTGCGCGCTTTGTTTGCAGAATTCAGAATTGGACAACCGCCGAGTCCAACCAAATTTCAGCAAGAAGAGAGTTCAGAGAGGCCTCCAGAGAAGGAGGGATAGCCCTTGGACATGCTTCAGCCACGCATGAGGGTGGACTTCCTACGATGGGAAGAGGGAGACCCGCGCGGGGTGGATTTCGCGTGCCGAACGTTACTTTCGCTACTACCGAACGTCGGATGATGCTATGGTGGAAATTACTATCATCCACCTTGAAGGAGATGCTATTCAATGGTACAATTGGCTGGAATACAATCATGGGGCTCCGATGTGGAATCAATTTAAGAACGCACTACTGAATCGTTTCGGACCTACGGAATATGAAAATATCGATGGCCAACTCGTAAAGATTTGACAAACCTCTACGATTCAAAAGTACCACACCAGGTTTGAGAAGCTATCCTACCTTGCTCGTGATTGGATTGATCGTCAATTATTAGGAATATTCATCGAAGGACTCAAGCTAGAGATAAAAGGGGAGATTAAGGCGTGATAGCCTCGTACCATGACAACTGCGATTTCTTTCGCCTGAATACAAGAAGAACGGCTCAACCAAGATGCTCGGAGGATGAGAACCTCTCCTAGGCCCACAGCATATAAACCTCCTTCTGCTCCCAACCATCCTTCGCTGCCAAAAAAATTGACAAGAGAAGAACTATGTGACCGATTAGTAAAGGGTCTTTGTTGGCATTGTGACGAGCCGTGGAACCGCGATCATCGTTGCAAAAGGGGCCGCCTCCTACTAATTGAACCTCTTGAAGACATGGAGGAGGAGGTCTAGGAGCATGAGGAAGAGGTCGCGGATGAAGAACAACAGCCGGTCAATATTACGATGCATGCCCTTGCCGGTTACGCGAACCCACAAACGATGAAAGTGGGAGGACTTCTGAAGCAACAATCTATCACCGTTCTTATTGACACCGTGTCACGGCCTTAGCTGGAATTGTGTAAGGCGTGAGGCACCCTTGCGGCCAAGACGCGAACTTAGCTTGCGTTGCCTAAGTCGCGCTTCGCCCTTGCGATATTGCTCCGCAAAGATCAGCCCACTTGCAACCTCTCGCAGGTCCCGAAGGACCTGTAAAAGAGAAAGTTGATTATTTCGAAAGAACGAGTGACGGACAAGTCCCGAAGTCTCGCGAAAAGGGGAAGCTTTATAAGCAATTCAGCGAGCACCTTGCGTGCACAAGAGAAAAGAGAGAGAGGAGGAAAACAAGGGCTTTAGAAGGTTGAACGAACAGCTGCAAGCCCACAAACAGCTGCTTACTGAGTCTCGGGCGCGACAATAAGTTCCCGTCAAGGCAACGTGCGAACTTGCGAAGGAGTGTTCAACGCCCGGTACTATACCGAAGCCCCATCCAGCCCTGTGCCACCCGGGGGGTTCCAAGGGGCTGAGATGGCTGACGTTTTGGTGAGCGGAGGCGGATTCCAGAAATCAGCCCGCGACACACGAAAACGGAGCTGTTTTGGGGTTGTTTTGCTCGGTTCGGTGAGCGGTCGCTTTGTAACGCTGCAGCTTGTTCGAACTTACATTTTTACAAGGAAAATGACCAAAAACCAAGACAAAACATGCTGTCAAGCAGTTGTACATGTAGGTGTGAGCGACGAACGGTTTGTTGAACAGAGTTGTTGCGAGTGCACGACGACCATTCGTGACATTCTCCCCCACTTAAACTGTCGACGCCCTCGTTGACGCTTGTTGGTAGTTGTTGATGATTCCTTCTTCATGTCGTAGGGCGTCTTCAGGCTCCCAACTGGCTTCAGTTCGGGGAAGCTTTCGCCACTTCACCAAGTACTCTATCTGCTCAACTCCATTGGGTAGCTTTACCTTATGGTCCGCCAGAATGGTTTCAACTCGCTTCTCGTAGGAGGCAGTGGTGGGAGGTAGTCGAGTTGGAACACTTCGGGAAGCATCTTGCGGATCCGAGTGGTAGGCTTTTAGGTTGCTGGCGTGAAGAATGTTGTGAATTTTGAACCACGTCGGCAGCTGCAACTTGTAGGAGACGTTGCCTACCCTACTGATAATTGGGAAGGGCCCTTCATACTTGTGCACCAATCCTTTGTGGATTTTGTTCCTGAAGAATTGGAGTGATGCTGGTTGGAGCTTTACCAACACCAAATCGCCGACCTTGAACTCTTGCGGTCGCCTTCCCAAGTCTGCCCACTTCTTCATTCTCCTTGCGGCCTTCTCCAAGTAAGCCCGCGCAATATTTGCATTTTGGTGCCACTCCTTTGCGAAGTGGTAAGCTGACGGACTACTCCCAGTATACCCAGTTGCCATGGTGTGAGGAGTTGACGGTTGTTGTCCTATAATAATCTCGAAGGGGCTCTTGTTGGACATAGAGCTCCGCTGTAAGTTGTAGGAGAATTGGGCAACGTCCAACAACTTCACCCAATCTCGTTGGTTGGCACTCACGTAGTGCCGAAGATATTGCTCCAAGAGTGAGTTTATCCTTTCAGTCTGGCCATCCGTCTGGGGGTGGAGGCTTGTGGAGAAGTATAACTTTGACCCCAACAATTTGAATAGCTCGGTCCATAATCGTCCCAGGAACCGAGCGTCTCGATCACTGATGATATTGTACGGGACTCCCCAATACTTCACCACATCCTTCATCATCAGCTTGGCCGCCTCTTCTGCTGAACAGTGTAGGGGAGCAGCAATGAAAGTTGCATACTTTGAAAACCGATCGACCACCACGAGTATCGATCCGAGTCTCCCTACAAGTGGCAAGCTTGATATGAAGTCCAAGGAAATACTCTCCCACGGTCTTTCTGGTACGAGCAACGACTCCAAAAGTCCCACTGGCTTCCGTTGTTCCGCCTTGTCTTGTTGGCAAGTGAGGCACGTTCAAACATATTCCTCCACATCAATTCCCATCTTCGGCCAGTAGAAGGCCCTCTCCACGAGAGCCAACGTTCGGTGAATACCTGGGTGTCCAGCTCAAAGGGAATCGTGACACTCTTTTAGGAGTTCACGCCTCAAATTGTCCACCCGAGGAACATGAACCCTATTCCCTTTTGTGTACACGCTCTGATACCACAATGTCACGGCCTTAGCTGGAATTGCCTAAGGCGTGAGGCACCCTTGCGGCCAAGACGCGAACTTAGCTTGTGTTGCCTAAGTCGCGCTTCGCCCTTGCGATATTGCTCCGCAAAGATCAACCCACTTGCAACCTCTCACAGGTCCTGAAGGACTTGTAAAAAGGGGAAGCTTTATAAGCAATTCAGCGAGCACCTTGCGTGCACAAGAGAAGAGAGAGAGAGGGGGAAACAAGGGCTTTAGAAGGTTGAACGAACAGCTGCAAGCCCACAAACAGCTGCTCACCGAGTCCCGGGCGCGACAACAAGTTCCCGTCAAGGCAACGTGCGAACTTGCGAAGGAGCGTTCAACGCCCGGTACTATACGGAAGCCCCATCCAGCCCTGTGCCATCCGGGTGGTTCCAAGGGGCTGAGATGGCTGACGTTTTGGTGAGCGGAGGCGGATTCCAGAAATCAGCCCGCGGCACACGAAAACAGAGCTGTTTTGGGTTGTTTTGGGGCTATTTTGCTCGGTTCGGTGAGCGGTCGCTTTGTAACGCTGCAGCTTGTTCGAACTTATATCTTTACAAGCAAAATGACCCAAAACCAAGACAAAACATGCTGTCAAGCAACTGTACATGTAGGTGTGAGCGACGAACGGTTTGTTGAACGGAGTTGTTGCGAGTGCGCGACGACCGTTCGTGACAACCGGGAGCATTAATAATTTTATGAACAGCAAGGTTGCTGTCCGGATGGCCTTACCTATCGAGAATTACAGCAAGTTTGACGTTAAGGTCGTCGATAGACGAATTTTAAAGTGTGATCATAGGTGCTCGCGGGTGAAACTGTTGCTGTAGGCTTAAGAGATAATTGCAGATTTCTTCCTCCTCGCTCTTGATGATTATGAGGCCATGCTCGACATCGAATGGCTGACAACATTAGGTGATGTTTCCTGAAATTTTATGAAACTAATTATGAAATTTTACAGTAAGGGGAAACAGGTGATACTGCACGGGAAACGTGGGGGCGACGTAACGACGATTTGCACACAACGAGTGGAGAAGGTTTTGCACAAAGTATGCAGCGGATTTTTGGTACAACTTGAGCAGCAAACTAAGAGAGAGCCAACATAATTTGAAGATCCAAACCTACTTCCTTTGCTTGATGAATTTTTAGATATATTTGACGAACCGCGCAACCTACCTCCTACCTATCGGCATGATCATTGTATACCGATTCTTCTGGGTAAACCTCTAGCAAATACTCGGCCATATCGGTATCCACATCTCCAGAAGGATGAAATAGAAAGGATTGTAAAAGAGATGCTCGAAACAGGAGTTATTCGACCAAGTTACAGCCTCTACTCTTCACCTGTGCTCCTCGTACGAAAGAAGGACGGAACATGACAAATGTGCGTTGATTACCGAGCTCTCAACGGCATAACCGTCAAGGACAAATATCCTATTCCAGTAGTAGATGAATTGCTTGATGAATTAAAGGGAGCACGAGTCTTCACAAAGCTGGACCTTCGATTTAGGTATCATCAAATATGAGTGTGCGAAGAAGGCATACCGAAAATCGCCTTTCGAACACACAACGACCACTACGAATTTTTGGTAATGCCCTTTGGTCTCACCAATGTTCCCTCCACCTTCCAGAGCCTTATGAATGATATTTTCAGAAATTATCTTCGTAAGTTTGTGCTGGTTTTTTTCGACGATATCCTTATTTATAGCCCTTCTCTTAAAAGTCATTTTCAGCACTTACGATTTGTTTTGGCGATTTTACGAGGACATGTTCTTTTTGTTAAAAAATCGAAGTGCAACTTTCTTCAACAGAAGGTGGAATATCTTGGGCATATCATATCAAAAGAAGGTGTGGCGGTGGACCCCTCCAAAATTGAAGCAATGTAGAACTGGCCGACCCCTAGGAACATAAAATCGCTACGTGGCTTTCTCGGTTTAATAGGCTACTACCGCAAGTTCATGAAAAACTATGAAAAGATCAGTGCACCCCTTACTTCCTTGCTAAAAAAAGATGCTTTCCAATAGTCGGACAAAACCACCACCGCCTTCGATGAACTTAAAGCCGCAATGACAACAACGCCCGTACTAGCACTACCCGACTTCGACGAGACTTTTGTTATTGAAGTCGATGCCTCCGGAGTTGGAATTGGTGCTGTACTAATGCAAGATGGTCGCCCCCTCGCTTATACCAGTAAGATCATAAAAAAATTGGAGGAAGCACAAAGCTCCGTGGCTCATTACAGTTAGGACTCAAAAGAATTACGCTATAAGGGACGCATTGTGCTTGTGCTAAATTCTACTTGCATAAAGACCATCCTTCAAGAGATGCATTCCACACCTGCGGCCGGGCACTCTGGGTTCCTTAGAACCTATAAGAGAATTAAGCAAAATTTTTATTGGGTAGGGATGAAAAATATTATTGCTAAATTTGTGGCACAATGTGATGTATATCAACGACATAAAGGCGAGACAATGGCAAGCCCCAAAAAACTGCAACCTCTACCCGTCACAGACTCAATATGGACTGATATATCAATGGACTTCATCGAAGGGCTTCCCTTATCATAAGGAAAAAGTATAATTCTTGTCGTGGTTGATCGCCTTACAAAGTATGCTCACTTTTGCGTTGTTCGTAATCCCTACACTGCTTTTAGTATTACTCGAATCTTTATGGAGAATATTGTAAAATTGCATAGGATGCCGAGATCTACTGTAAGTGATCGTGATAGGGTCTTCACAAGCAGATTTTGGACAGAGTTATTTCAGATGCAGGGCACTAAATTGAAAATGAGTACGACATATCACCCACAAACCGATAGCCAGACTGAAGTGGTGAACAGGTGCTTGGAGACATACCTCAGATGCTTCACCAGTGATCGACCGAAAGAGTGGACAAAGTGGCTTCCCTGGGCCGAGTGGTGGTATAATACAACTTATCATTCATCCACATAATGTACTCCCTATGAGGCTATGTATGGTCGACCTCCCCCTATGATCCTAAAATATATATTGAGTACCTCTAAAGTAGAACAAGTAGATAGAGAACTATAGGACAAAGACAAAATGTTAAAGTTACTAAAAGATAATCTCACTACAGCCCATGCAAGGATAAAACAACAATATGATCAACACAAAGGCGAAAGAGAATTTTCAGTAGGAGATTGAGTCTTCCTACGGCTCCAGCCATATAAGCAAACATCAATCCAGACCAGAGCATCTATGAAGCTTTCACCTCGGTTCTATGGACCCTACCAAATTTTAGAGCGCATCGGAGCGGTAGTATACAGATTGGACTTACCCGCTAGCTCCCGAATCTATCCAGTCTTCCATGTGTCATGTTTAAAGCTCAAGCTGGGACAAAACGAGACAACCCAAAGCCATCTACCAAATATGACTACCCAAGGAGAACTCAGACCTAGTCGATTACCAATATTGATCGACGGATCGTGACTCGACGACGATGACCCACTACTGAAGTGCTAATACAGTGGGCGAACCTACCAGCAGAAGATGCCACTTGGGAGAGTTATGACGACTTGAAGATTAAATTCCCAGAATTCATGGATCGTCAGCCTCGAGGACAAGGCTGATTTGAAGAGAGCGGGTTTGTTAGGACTCTAGCTAGGAGAGTCCTAATTGAATTTTATTGAAAGGGGCATTCATGTAAAACCTACCTAGCCGACCCCTATTAAAGAGGTGAAGAGGCCGGCTAGGGTTAGGGTTAGTTGGGAGGTTGCTTCATAGAGTACGAGTCTTATTAGGAATTGGTTAGAAGTAGGAATCTTGAGTAGGAGTCCTATTAGGAGTTAGGGTTTAGAAGCCCTATAAATAGTCATGTATTCATCCTCTTTTGATAAGCAATAGATGAATCTTTTTAGCAGCCTTTGAGCAGCAATTTGGAGGAAGGAACCCCTATAGAGTTCCAAGGAGGCCGATCCTCTAAAGAGATCAACCCCAAGCTTAGAATCCGCTAGGGTTCTAACATAGTATTTGCTTGTTAGTAGCTGGTACAATCTAGTTTTTAACACCATGCCTTTTACCTTTAGAATAATGTCACAACTACAAAAGAATAAAATCTTGAGAAGAGAGAGGTCCTATTAGAATAGTAAACAATAATTTCAATTCCCAATAGCCTAATTTCTAGGCCTGAACCATTAGAACTTAATATCAGTTGTAAAGGAAAATATCCATCATGCTTGTCAGGTCATTGGTTCTTTATATGCTGTTAGATTAGATGGGGAAAATAGTTAGCCAAGGTTGTTACTCATGTGATAATTCATGACTACTAAATTTTTTTTCTTTAATGTGAATTTTTTTCATTATAAAGATGATATGTGATTAAATAAATTGTTTTTAGGGTATTTGGTGAAAATAAAAGGATGAACTTCACTTATTATATTCTTGTTTTTTTTTCTGTAATCTTGTATCTAAATTAGTAAAAATCATTATGGTGGATTTCATTTTATGTCTTGAATAGGGATTCTTGTATCTATAATTTATTTTGTGCTAATTTACAAGATTTTTTATGTTGTGCCAGTAATATACGATGTAATATTGTATCTATAATTTATTTTTATAAATTATTTAATAAACATTCCATGTAGGACTTAGCTTTAATGATAAATAATCGTGGTAGATTTAAATTTAATATCCATAGATTTGTTTGTAATACTAGAACTAGTGAAGTAAAAGATGTATTAAAAAAGATGAAAATAACTAAGAGTATGAGACTTGATGGTTATTCTTTTGAAGCCTGGAATAGTTTATGGGACAAGAAAATAATTTAGTTAACTTGTTTATTTAACAAAATTATGATATTCATAAAGATGCCTGATAAATGGAGAAAAAAATTTTTAGTGTCAATTTACAAGAATAAGGGCAACACTCAAAACTGTTCTAATTATAGAAGAATTAAAATCATAAGTCATACTATAAAACTTAGGAAAAAAGTCATCAAAAGAAGGATAGGACTTAAACCAAATATATCCAAAAATCAATTTGGTTTTATGCTTAGAAGATCAACTATAGAAACTATTTATTTATTAAGACAATTAATAAAAAAATATAGAGAGAAAAAGAAAGATTTGTATATGGTTTTTATTGATATAGAGAATACTTATGATATAGTTCCTAGAGATTTATTATGGTGGATTTTAGAAAAGAAAAGTGTATCTTCTAATTATATTGATGTTATTAAAGATATGTATGATAATGTAGGTACTGGTGTTAGAACCAAGGTTTGCCGTACCGGACTGTACCGCCCGGTATGGGCGGTACGTACCGGTCCGACAGGCCAGCGGTACGTGGACCACTCCGTACCGTACCGACACTGTAGCAGTGTACAGTAACACTGTAGCAGTGTACAGTAACACTGTAGCAGTGCACAGTGCTCGGTACACGTGAGTGTACCGCTCGGTACACCTGGGTGTACCGAGCGGTATACCGTACCGTACCGGTACCGAGCCTGGGTCGAAACGCCGGTACGGTACGGTACGGAGAACCTTGGTTAGAACTATAAGGAGTGTGTAAAGTTACTTCCCTATTAGTATAAGATCACATTAAGGATCTGCATTAAGTACCTTCCCTTTCACATTGATAACGAATCAACTTACTAATCATTTACAAGATAAACCTTTCTGATGTATGTTATTTGTTGATGATATTATTTTAATTCGTGGGAGTCTAAGTGAAATTAATTATAAACTTGAATTATGGAGGAAATTTTTAGAAACTAAAAGTTTTAAATTAAGTAAGACCAAAACTAAATATATGAGATGCAATTTTTGTAATACGAGGAATAAATAGGAGAATATAGTTTTAGTTAGATGGACAATAAGTTCCTTTAAGTGAAAATTTTAGGTATTTAGGATTGATTAATCAACGAGATGAAGAGATTGATGCAGATATTTTTCATATTGTAAAAATATGATGGTTAAAATGACGAGGGATATTGGAATTTTTATGTAATCATCGGATACTTTTAAGATTTAAAAAAAATTATAAGACAACCGTGAGATCGGCAATGCTTTATGGTTTTTAATGTTAGATAGTTAAAAAACAATATACACAAAAATTTTATGTTATTGAGATGAGAATATTAAGATGAATGTGTAGAATTAGTTGGAAAGATAAGAAAAAAATATTTTTATTCATGAACAATTAGGCGTGATTTCGTTAGAGGATAAAATGAGAAAATAATATTTAAGATGATTTTGGCATGTGCTTAGGAGACTTATGAATGCGATAGTTAGAAGAAGTGAAATGATTGATGTTAGTGATAAGAGGAGAGATAAAGGAAGACTTAAAAAGACCTTAGTAGAAACTATAAATAAATATTTAAATATATTAAGTTTAACTAAACATATGATTTTTTACGTATCTTAATCGTGATACCATGTAGCTGACGTCAAATAGTTGAGATTTGCGGTTTTGTTATTGTTGATGTCATTTTATGTCTTGAAGAAGTGGCTATGTCTTGGTTGTTTTCTTTAAATAGGAATTCTGGATTTCAGGTTTATGGTTTAGTTATTGAAATTTTATAACATGTAATTGTTGTGACATAGACCTAGATGAATCATTATGGGGCTTCTATAAAAGGAACTTGGTATATGTTAGAAAATGAGTAATTAATTTTAAGCACTTAAAACATATTGCTATTGAAGATAAGAGAACCTTTTCTTAATTTTGTTTATAGCGGTTGATTCTTCATGTCTATGCTGTAATCTAACAATATCATATCAGCATTGCTTTTATACTTTTGTTTTTTTATTTTATTTGATGTACCTGTGAATCAATCTATAGGCTTTGCATGATGGGCGAAACATTTTCTTCATGCTACAAGTTGAAGGAGAGTATGCATATTCTACAGGGTAAGTGAATTTTGGTGCACATAACTTACCAATAGCTCTCAATGTACTTAATACTTATTGTAGCTTGGTTGATATATATGGTCTGCTTATTATTTATTTTTCTTCTGTTTATTACCTTTTTCTTGTGATTCATTATTTCACTAAAAATAATATTTTTTTCTTACAGTATTTTATTTTGCATATAATTCTTGCTATCTAAAGCCATGACCACCAAACATACGCATGTCTTCTCTTCTGATAGGGAATGGAAGTGTAATGGGAGATTAAGGAAAAATGTACAAGAATAAACAACCATATCCAAGTAGCCTTAATAAAACTCTTTAACTTTATTCATCACCTCCACAACATATATCCAAAACTCAAATAATGATTCTTATTTATAATAATAGGTCCGTTAACACTTAAGCTAACAATTGAAAAAAAAGAAATACCTATCTAATGAAATCCTAATACAACCGAAAACAAGTGAGAGAAAGTTTGGCATCTTAGTCTAAAAAAAATAAACTTATGACCTCTAGAGAAAGGAATCTTCAACAACAATAATGCAAGCCATAATATTCTAATTATTTGGGCTTAACTACACAACTTACCAATAGCTCTCAATGTACTTAATAGTTACTAGTTACTGTGTCTTGGTTGATATATATGGTCTGTTTATTGTTTGATTTTCTTCTTTTATTACTTTTTTTCTTGTGATTTGTCATTTCACTAAGTAACAAAAAAGTTTTTTTCTTACAAAATTTTATTTTGTTTATAATTCTTACTATCTAAAGTAAGGTTCGTCATTTCGTACTGTATCGACGTTTCGAGGTTTGCTCAATACGGTACGATATGGGTGAATCGAACGGTATGCTAGGGTGTACTGGTCGGTACATATATATATATATACATATATATATATATATATATATATATATATATATATATTATATAAAAAATGTAAAAATCAACATATAAAGATATAAAAATAATATAAAAAATAAAAAGGAGGCATATGTTGCCTCAACAATGTCGCCTCCTTTTCTTCTCCTCAACTCGTCAAACAAGGAGAAGATTGCTCATTTGCGGTGTTCGGTGAAGGCGTCGAAGGTTGTAGACGTCTCAGGCCTTCGACGAATAACGTGATGAGGGCCGTAGGCATCTCCGGCCTTCGACGAAGAACGCAGCCAATAAGAAGCCGAGCCGTCACCTCTCCGTTATCTCCTGGATTGAGATCGTCGAGGGAGGGTGGCGCTGGATTGGGAAGCATCGAGGTTCTCCCAATTCTCCCTCTTCTTCGAGCGCCTTCTCCCTCTTCTCCCTCGACGCTTCTTTTCCCTTACCACAGCCAGGCTGATACTACCCAGTAGCGAGTGGCAACGGTCGAAATCGACTATTGCCGACCTGCTTCGGGCGGTAACGTTCAAAATATCGACTGTTACCGCTCGATATAACCCCGTATCGTCCGATACGGGGCTAGATCAACGGTACCGCCTGCTACCGGGCGGTATCATTCGGTGTTGGAATCCTTGATCTAAAGCCATGACAACCAAACATACTTATGTATTCTCTCCGGATAGGGAATGGAAGTGTAATGGGAGATTAAGGAAAAAAGTACAAGAATAAACAACCATATCCAAATAGTCTTAATAAAACTCCTAGCTTATTTATCACCTCCATAACATATATCCAAAACTCAATAATGATTCTTATTTATAATAATAGGCCTGTTAACTCAGGAAAAAAAAGAAAAGAAATACCTATCTAATAAAATCATAGTCCAAACGAAAACAAGTGAGAGAAAGATAAGCATCTTAGTCTAACTAAAATAGACTTACAACCTCTGCAGGAAGGAATCCTCAACAACAATAATACAAGCCATAATATTGTAGTTTTTTGGGTTTGACTATGTGGATTTTTTTCCCTTCCGTTGAACTCTAGTTAGGGCAATATGACTGGTCAAAACGTACTTGTGCCTGCTTACTGTTAGCTTTTTTTTTATAATTTACTATTGGTCCTAAGCATGGAACAAGAAGGGTTGCATGAGGAAGTTAACAGTCAACTTAGAACTTTCTCAGATCATATAAGCATAAATCTATAGATTGAGAAGTCTTAGAAAATAATAACTTTGAGAAGTCTTAAAAAATAATAACTTCCCCAAATGGAAATCTATTCTTATGTAAAAAAGAATAGGTTATAGATACAATCATACAATGAATCTAGACATTTATTACAATTACAAAATAGGACGAAAATCCACCAGAAGATACTGGAATAATAGAAATCTTAATCTTGTCTTGGTATCACACAGGACTTAAAGAAGACTCAATCTGGTCTAGTGAGATCCAAATACCATTTACCCAAGACTGGTGTCCCATGTGCACTAAAGTGACATGGCTCCTGTGTAAAAGTATCAGTGTCATGTAGTGTTTATCTTCTTATATTCTCTGTTCTTTCTTGTACTCATAGTTTTCTATATTAAATTATGTGCTGATGTCACAACCAATCAATCATATTGTTTTGGTTCTTTTCTACAAAATTGGATTAATTTGGTGTGTTATTTCCTGAGGAGAGTCCTTACATGTTTTTTGTGGTCATAAATAATGTCAGAAATAGCAGACTTGACCGCATTACAAGCCTTCTATTTGGTCCTGCATAAAAAAATCTTCACAGTAGGACTTTTTCTTTAACAAAAATATTTCCAAATACATTGAATCTGGATATAGTTCGTGGATCTTGACTCAACGTGACGCAATCCTAGGCTTATGCAGATATCAACTCGACCTAACAAAGCTAAACAATAAACTTATATTTGACTATTAATTTTGTGTCACCTGCTCTGATTTTGAACATAGTTTTGGTAGTTCTACTGCTGCTGCAACTAATGTTTGGTATTGTGCTTTGGAACTAATAATCATTGGTTTACCTTGCTTTGTCAACTACATAACTGCTTGAACTCGTTAGCCATTTCTTAAGTTAACTTCCTGCTGAGCTGTAGTATATGATTGCTATTCTTCATGGAATATGTGATAGTTCAATTTTATAGTTGAATAACTCTTTTTTTGTTTCTTCTTTTCTTTTGAAAACCAGTGATGATTATAAGTGTCCTTCTGTTGCTCTTATGTTTCAAGTTGGGGAAAATGCTACATATCAAAATGTAAGGTCTTCTAGTGCTCCTCACTCCGATTACTTGTATTTCATATGAGACAAGAAACATTCATTGATATCTATCCATTTTGGGCTTATATTAGTGCATAACTTGTATTCTGACCTTTCGTTAATATTGCACATTTGTCAGATATTTACATTGCTAGGTACCTCTAGCTATCCTTGTTTGATCTTGTTTTTGTCCGTTTCTTGTAAAATGGAGAAATCACTTTGTTTCTTTAGATGGGAGGATGTTCGAACTTACCTGGTACATGCACTGAAAAAAGCTGCCGTGGTCATGAAGTAGACATTATGCATTTTTCAATTGGAAATGCTATTCCTGGACGATTATATGGTGGCAATGTTGTAGACAACAGGAAAGGAAATGGAAATGATAGGTAAATTGAGATCCTTGTCTTTCTGCTGCAAGGTAGTTTGTCAAAGTAGTATATACTAAAAACTTGCATCCTATTGCTAATTTTATGACAGTTTTGGGCACCTGGTTGATGTGTATGCTTGGAATCCACACTGCCGTTACCTTGACGGGATAGGACCTTCCGGTAATCTTACATTGCTTATCTTAAATTAAAGCATGATCTTTTTTATTTGTAAATGTTTCTTCTGTCTGGACCTCTCTTAAAGCAACGGCCTCAATTGCCATTTGATATATGCTGAGGCATGCTTTGAGCACAAAATTTGCTAGCAGTCACCATTTTACAGTATTTATTCTTTTTACTCCCTTCTTTGTGCTTGTTCACTGCACAAACTATGTCCCTCTGCTCCATATAGTCATTTATCTGTTAAGAGAGCCCTATGGTTTTCCAAAATTTGAATTGTTCAGATTTCAAGTATGAAATTCTCCAAATCTCACATATTGGTCAAATTTTTTTGTCGTTAGGAGAGTTATATGTTGGGATTGGCAAATTGTACCTCTGAAATTCAGTTCTAGGATGTAGAGGATGGAACTTAGATGGTGTGATTTAGGAAGTGATTTCTTTAAAATCTTGTGTACTTCTCTTGCCAAATGACTTTCAGAGTATGGAATTTGAAGGGTGGGATTTGGATACTGACTAATTATAGGATTTGCAGGGTGGAGATTCTTGGGTGGGGTTCTAAATTTGTTTGACTAAATTCATGGTATATCATAGGAAATTTCATGAAGTTTCCATACCAAATGGTGCCTTAAAGGTTGCTTGAAAAAGTTGATATTTCTTGTTTATACCTTTTGTGTTATCTCTATGTTGGTCAAGCCTTGGCATCATGGTTTGTTTGCAACTTGGATGACCAAGAGTTGGGTCATGAAATAGCATTTCTACTTGTAGTTAAGGTACCTGCATAAATTGATTCTTCCCAGAGTCAATATTGGTTGGAGCCAGCACAATGAGCATGTCTCAGTACATTGTTGTTAAATTAAATATATGTCCTTTTTCTCTTGCTTCCATTTCAGTTTTAACATTTTGCAAATTTATGTTGGAATTTTGGAACAAGCTTTACTAACTTGTCATTGTGTCCTCAGGACATATTTCAAATGCTCAAAATGATTGGAAAGGAGCTTGGTGGCACAGTTCTCTAATATCTGGTTCAAGTATGATACACTGATTACCTATTTTCTTATAGATTTGACAAACTGATTTAATTTCTAGTCTAAACTTATAATCAATCTTTTGATGCGCATTTGCTGTTATGAGAATCTTATGTAACTAAGAACATGATTTTGGTATTAAACTAATGAGGCCTACCGATAGAGGTCCCTGATGAGGAAATCCATTGGCCATTCATCTGTTGCTGATGATATACTAAGACCTAAGTTCTCCTTTTTGGACTTCCTAAAGGTACAATCTTTTGTTACATGTGGACAGTGACATTCATAGTTCTTGACTGCTGAAAAACATAATGATAATAAACAGGTGCAAAAAGTCCTAAAAATTTAAGTTATCGATCAAGTCAAAATTCTTTATATTTTTTTTCCCTAAAAGTACTTGCTCAGAATGGATCTTGAATTCAAACAATACCTACTTGAAATTCTGGCAACAGTGGTTTATTTGATGATTATTCTTGCTTCTCTGAGTAGAAAAGAATAGTCCCTGGTGTAATTTTATATTTCTTCTGGTGCATATTCAGTTTCAATCAACTTATCTTTAGGTTGATAATCCCTGACAAAGACCCATAATGGCATAATTTATGAATTTTGCTGCTCATGTTCTAAGATTTCTATCCTGTGAAACCACCCATTACCATCAACCTTTTGCCAATAATTAGGCTAATTGAGTCACATTGTAATGATGATTACCTTTATTTGAGTTTTGTGGAATTTTATGATTACCTTATGTATCTCAAATAACGTCTTTTTCGGATATTGAAGAACAGAGATTCTTGAAGAGAACTCGACTAATTAGAGAGAGCCCAAGATGGTGTGATTTTCAAAATATTACTGAAATGAGAACAAAACAAAACTTAATGTGAATTCATGGTAATGGAGCAACCTGACAGTTCATGCACACATATCATAAAAACCAGTGTCCTGTTTAGAGTTTAATATGCTCGGGTCTCTACTTCATGTTTAGTAATGTGAAAGTTGAGTATGCTTAAAGTAATACCAATAGAACTGCATATTTTTCTGACCGCTGTATATGGATCAGAAGAGCCTGTGAAGCATGAAGTAACTTAAGAATTATCTAGGATTATAAACATGAAAATCCTTGTAAGGAAAGCGATTCCAGTGTAAAAAATTCTTAACAAAAGAATGACTTGCCATAGATGCCCATTGATAAAAGAATGCACTAATTTAGTGTTGCATCAAATAATCATTGAAGTTCTCACATTGTTGATGGGTTAGTTCATTTGTAGGATTTATATCTTTACAAACAGCCTATAGCAGCAATATGACATTACCTTTTTTAGAGCAAAGGACACGATATCTTGAGATTGGAGCTAATGAATGTTGATGTCAATAGGTGCAAGGTAGTGGTTAATGGTTATTTAGCATATCCACCTTATAAGATGATTGGGTTATTATGATACAGTAACATATCACCTTTTGAGGTCGCCTGGTATTATGTTACAATTCCTTAACTTATGGCTATTCTCAATTCTTGATTGATCGGTCATCTCCTAAATTTTGGATCTCAGAAGCAAGGATTGTAATTTCGTATCATAGTGGAGTATTGAGCTTAGCTCGGTACGGTATGATACAGTATACCGAGTAGTACATTTTGGTATACCATTCGGTATATATATATATATATATATATATATATATAGTAAAAAAAAAACCGACGTCGCCTTGGTACTTCTCATGCTCAGTTTCTGCCCACGTGGGGTCCCCACGCAAAAAAAAGAAGAAAAGGTGACGTCGCCTCGACGGTGTCGCTCGGTTTCTGCCCGCTGGGGAGAAGAAATTGACATTTCCTTCTTCCCCAGCAAAAAAAAAAAAAAGACGACGTCGCTCGATTTCTGCCTGTGTAGGGAGAATAAACCTCCCCGCACCAAAAAAAAAAAAAATGCATGCTCGGTTTCTGCCCGCGTGGGGAGAGGAAATCAAGGTTCCTTCTCCCCGCATAAAAAAGGGCGATGAGGCGACAACACCGCCTCGTCACCTCGTTTCTTCTGCCTGCGTGGGCAGAAGAAACGCTGCCTCGATGACGCTCGGTTTCTTCTCTTTGCGACGTTGCCGAGGCTTCTTCCCTCCTCGCATGGATGAGAAGTCGACGATGACACCAAAGCCTCATCGCCTTAGACGAGGAGGAGGCGACATCTTTTGTGGCGTCCGACGAGGGTGGGCGGCGACGAATCGGGATCGTCTAGGGAGAGCGGTGCCGAATCTCCAGGTTTTTCTTTTCTTCTCCCTCGGCTAATACCACCCGGTAGCGGGTGGCGACTGTCGAAATCGATCGTCACTGACAGATTTAAGATGGTAACAGAGCGGAGACAACTCTAATCGACAGTACTGTCCGGTAGTGAGCGGTCCGCATACCGATTTGCTGGCGGACTGATACATACCGCCTGGTACAGGCGGTATTATTTGAAATTAAAAACCTTGCTCAGAAGTAGAAGTTGTAAGAATATGATGATTGCTCTTACCTATTATCTTATATCAACTATGATTTAGTGCTTTATGGTCTATGCATTGGTTGTTTGTATTTTTGTTGTTTACAGTTGTTTACAATTTTTTCGATTAGCTTTTTCATAAGACAGATCATTCCAAGTTCAAACATTGATTACAGGTATTTTTTCTAAGGATGGCATGATTTGTTTGTTGTAATTTATTCATTATAAGGTCCTGTTTTGCAAAATGCTCCCATAGTATAGTTTATCCTTGATACTACTCTTATCTTATTTAGTCTCTTTATTGGAAAACATTTTGGCTCCTCAAGAAACTCCCCAAACAGTGTGTTGCTCTCGAATGACAAATGAGTCGATTACCTACATCTGAAAAGAGAAATGATTTATTTGCCCTCTTTCACGAGGCCCACACATCAACATGCTTTTTGGATGCTTCATGGGGAATTTGTTTCAGCCTTCCTCCTTATTTGGTATCTCTCCTCAGGCTTCATCGAAGAGGATAGTCCGTTTGGAAAACGTGGTCTGAAAGGCACCTACTCTTTCGAGTTCTCCAGACCATTGAGGACAATGGATCGTCTTCAACAGGTAAATTGAAAGTTCTATCTCTTTGAGGCTCAAATTCTGATGGTGATATGTTATCACAAATGAACAGAAAGTTCACGAATTTGGTTGCAGGATGTTCAATTCACTATCGGCCAGTCCAGCAAGGTGGCTGTTGCTTTCTGGTACCCAACCGATGGAAATCCATGGAGCAAGTCTCAGCACTACTCTGCAAGCTGCAATTGGTTGACATTGGAAGCTGCATCAGTGTCAGGACCATCCGTCTCTCGGGTATCTTCCTCTGGCTCATGGGATGCTGTAACTGCCTTCGCTTTGCTCCTATCTGTAGTCTCCTTCTGCCTTACCGTTTTCATTGGATATTGGGTTTCCAAAACCAAAGCTGTGCCGTTCACACCTATCGATCATCTATGATGAGGTACTGTAGGCGTACGTATCTTTCACCTTCTTTAGCTGCATTTTCTATGATATCAGCTTTTAAAAGCTCAACTCCTGGGTTGTAATTTTTTCTAGTGTATTCAATATGCTCACTTTCATCATAGAGATTATTGTCACTTGTTACAATATTTACGGTGTTCCTGTTAAGAGCAAAGCAGTAAGATTTTTCCTATGATTATGTGATTCAACTTGATGTTCTAAAAATACTGCTTGAAGTTAAATGGGTAGGAGAAACATTAAAAGTAAGGTGTGCATGCGGGATTCAATACCAAAATCTTACCAACGATGATATACTAGTCAAATTCGATTCCAAAAAAACTATTAATTTCACAAATTATTATGTTGGAAAACACTTGTCACATTGCAAAATTACCATGTAAATTTGTATTTTTCTTTTTTTTACAAAGACCAAATGACGAAATTGAGATTAGATTTCAAGATCTTATTATCATCAAGAGCCTTACTTAGTCAATTGACGTCTCATATTTACATAATTAATCATCGAATGAGATCAAATTGGATCAGAGTTTGTCCGAATCCGAAACTTTTGTGATTATGATGAAAAAGAGTCCTATTCTATTATTCCCCTACTCATTCGCTCTTTCCAATTTTACGCATAGACGAGGCAATACAAGTGGGAATACGAACCTGGGGGGGTTTAAATGTGGGTGCTTTCTATTCAGCGTCCACTCGAGGCAGCTGAGGTATTTCAAATGGATCAGTACGGTGACATTCTTGATGTGGGATAATACCGTATGTCGTAAGTTAAGTCGTAACTCTCTTCCCGTCGGTCCTATAAAATAAATAAATAATAAAAAATAATTATCTATGTTGGCGTAGCCAGTAGCAGCCATCGTGCCACATCTCTCGGCCCACGAGAACACGAGCTCGCAATCCCGACCCAACCCTAACGCCGGAGGAGATCGATCGATCGACCAAGTTAGGGTTCGGGTCCTTCGGTATCTGCGGCGAGGGAGCTTGCCAGATATATCAACCCCGTCTCTTCCTGTCTATTCGAAGCCAAACGTCCCTCGATCTTTTGGATTGACGTACGGGTATTCCAGTTTTCGTAATTCAATCGGTCCGATAGAGTGCGATGGATTCGGAGGAGGATGATTTCGGGGACCTTTATGTCGGCCTCGATGACCAGGTGAACGCCGGGATCACTGCCATCGGTGAATCGCACTCGGCAAAGGAGTTCGATTCTACGAGCGAGGAGTGCTGCGCGGATGAACGAGCTGGTGAGGCGGGTGAGAGGCAGATGGGTTGTCATGCGGGCCGGGATTTGGATTTGGAGGCGGATGATAGTGAGAGCGAAGACGAACTCCACATAGTTTTGAACGAAGAGGACGGTTCTAACTTACCGACCTCAGAGAGATGTAACGGTGGGATGAGAGTAGCATGGTGTGAAGAAGAAGAGGATGAGGACGAGGATTTGGTGATTGTTACTGGCTCCGAACATCATCAGAATAATAGCCGGAAACACGGTGAACGGTTGTCCAATGTGGATGAGCTGAAGCAAAGAAGTGCAGAAAGAGTTGGTGTGCCAAAGGTTGTCTGTAATGGCTGGGTATGTCGATCTTAAATTGCTAGCATGATAATTTTGAGGTTTATTGTTTACGTTCAGGTGGTGTTCAGTATAGCTGCTGTTTTCCTGTTTTAGTCCAAGATGTTTTTCTGTTCCCTCATTTGTGATTCACTTCTGTTAAAAATTGAGAGAAAAAATTGACAATGAAAGTCTTTATGAGATTAAATCTTGTCCTAGTCTTCCAATAGATAAATTTTTTATCATCATTTGGATTATGACTTTGAGTCTCTGGCAACCCCCCAGACGAACAAGAAAGCCTGAAGGCGTTGGTCCCTTTATGATCTAATAACAGAAGGTCAAATTTCAAAGCAACCCTTATTCCTGATTTGCTCTCTTTAGGTGGCATATGGATTTCTAGGTCATTTAACTAACCATGAAATCTTCATATTTGTCTTAGCTTTCAAGTATCCCCCTTCTCTACTTCTATCCCTCCCTCCTCATAAGAGCTTATTATATATGTGATGATTGGTTCAGGTGGACTGTGGCCTAAGTTTTGCTTGAGATGACTCATGATGATTATTTGTTGTGTACATATGAGTCATATGTACTAAGGGAAAGATTGTGCCTTGCCTCTTCTTGGCAAAATACACATGCTAAACTATAGGTTTCACTTTCTTTTCTCTTATCTAATAATCTTTTTGTCGATTATCATTCTTTTGTTTAACTCTACATTAATAGTTTGGTATGTTCGTTTGCTAGTTTCCGAATCATCTTCACAAGTTTTATCCTCTACATATTTATGTTTGATTTATTTTTTTCATTTCCTAGTGTGTTGGATCACATATGGGAGGATTTCATAATAAATTATTAACTCCATTGTCTGAGAGAGGTGAATGGGATCAGCTTATGCCATCATCCTCAGGGGTTTCTACGTCCTGCAATTCATGCATCTCTCCTGCAGCCCAAACTGGGTGTCATTTTTCTTTGCCTAGAAAAAGGTTTGTTTTGCATTTTGACTGCTGAGAGATATTTTAGGTACAACAATTATAATTATTCTACTTATGTGAGGTTGACTACATGGATTTTTTTTGACACTGAGCTGTGTAGGATAGTATCCGAAGCAAAGTAAAGGCAATCAAAGTTCTTTTTGTAATTTTTATTAAGTTTATATTTAGCTTCTTTTTATCTATCTTCACACCATTAGTCCTAATTGACTAATGTTGTTTAGCCAAGTGAACATGTCTCTCTTAAATTATTTTATCTTATTTTAATCTCTGCCTAAGATGGATCTTATGTTTGCATTTTGCAAATGTAAATAGTCTTTGTGAACAATTACTCCATTTATCCGTATCTGAGTACCTAATTGTTCATGATCAAAATATTTTTGTTTTATGATTATAACACACCATACGTTCACCTCAATATTTTCAACTCAGATGCATTGCTTAGTTTACCACAATATTTTCCTAACTGTACAGTTTCTTAATCCATAAACTTAAAGTATGGTTGGCTGTAAAACTATTTTATATAACTTTTCCTTAAAATTTAAGAGGCACGTGATGATGACAGAAAAAATTCAAATTTCAATACCCTTCTACTCTTTAATTGCCTTGTTATCACTCCTATGAGCAATGTTTTTATCAAATTTCTCCTTAAAAGTTTTACTTGGAAGAGTTTTATTTATCTATCTTAACTATACCCTCAATTCTATTTAATGTTCTCTCTCATTACTAATATCGTATATTTTTAGACTTACTCCTACTTAATCTGAAACTCCTAATATTCTTATTTGTTTCCATAATTCAAGTTCAGAATTAATTCCAGCTAACTCCAGTTGGTCAGCAATATCATCAGCCAAGCAGGTCCATCTTTAGTGTGAATAGGAAGTTTATCAATTACTAATGTGAAAATATAAGACTTAAAATCAATACTTGGTGTAACACTTTAGTTATGGAAAGCTTTCTGCATGCTTCTTATAATCCAATTCTTTATATCATCAGTAACTACTAGATACTCTTTTCTTGTCTAAAATCAACTGTAACAAATATGTTGAAACTTTATCATAGTTTTGGAATCAATACAAGCTATATGCACATCTTCCTTCTTAATTGGTATGAAAAACATAGCACTTGAATTTTTGTTGTCTTACCAAGAAATGGGCAAGTGCTTTTTATTTAACCATATGATGATCACCGCCTGTTCTTTTTTAGATGCATCAGGCCCACTATGTGCAATTTTATCTACCATTTATATTCTATTGCATCTATAACTTTGTATTTGTTGGCATCCATGTTGGGCACAACGTGGCTCTTGTTTTTGTTTTCCTTGGTACATTTTATCATTTCTGACATGAAGATCTTGGTTGGCTTTCTTTAGGTCCATTTTTGACATTAATATTGAAGCATTTGAACAGAAACCCTGGAGGCAACAGGGTGTGGATATAACAGATTATTTTAATTTTGACCTTAATGAGGAGAGTTGGAAAACCTACTGTCAGAACTTGGTACTTCTTGTCATTGTTGTGTTTTTTTTTGTTTTTACACTGCCTATCTATGTCAGTATAATCGAAACCATATTTTCAGGACCAGATCAGGCAGCAAGCTAAAATGTCTACCCAATTTTCTGTTGATGAATCATCAAGGTTGAGTCAGGTACTTAAACTTGAGCAAAGGCCATCTACAGTTAATGATGCAAGTGACTCTGTTCAATTTGTAAATGGAGAAAGAGTTCCTTACGCCATGGACAATCTTGACAAGGGATTAACAAAGCTTGAGATGGTCTGTTGAAACTGAACTTCTGTTTCCATTTTGGTTCATTTTCATTTGATAGTTTACTCAATCATGCACTTATTGCATCTTTGTACTGTTTTGCATGTTCTAATTACATTTATATGCTTGCAGAGTAAAGGTAGAGCAATTCAGGTTGAACATGGTATTGGTGAACGCATTCCATCAATGGATACAAGGCGACCAAGACATAGGGACTCTGTGGTTATTCAAGTATGTTCTTGATTCTGTTGTTTAACATGTTAAATCAAAATCTAACTTTGTTACTTTTTGTGGCTTAGGTGACCATGGAGGAATCTATAGAGGATGGGTTAGCAGAAGAATCAAGAAATTCAGAAAAGCAAGATAGAGTTTACTTGGAACCAAAACCAATATATGATAATGGGAATACTAATGGGTAATTTTTCTAAACTTTTATATTTTGAGTTTCGTCAATTGTACATAGGAAATTAATGGTTTTTTTGTAAGTTCTCTCATAATGTTGGTCTTTTGATTCTTATGAATTACTAAACATAAAAGGATGGGAGAAGAATCATTCCCTACAATATGAAAAAGGACTATGAAGTATTCAGATGGAAATTATCATGATAAATATAGTTAACTAAATTAGATTCTAGAAAGTTGATGCCTTTCTGATTCATCTCCTTGGTGCCTCATTTTTTATGGGCATCATATCTTCTTGTTCTATAGTGTTTGGAACAGTGATTTCAATAGGCACTCGAGCGCTCGCCTATGTGCTTGGGCGAGGCAAGGCGAGGCCTGAGCGCCTTGCTTCATTTTCAGGCGGTGCGCTTCAAAGAGGTGTCGCCTGAGTGCTCGCCCGAGCCCAAGCGTAACTAAAGCACCGATATTAGCCTTCCTCTTGCGACTTCCCAACCCTAACCCTGCTCGCCGTTGTCGCTAGCTCGCTGCTACCGTTGTCTTTGCTGCTGTCACTGTCTCCGCTCGCCGCTCCCGCTCCCGCTCCCGTTGCTCGCCGCTCTTGCTCCCGTTGCTCGTTGCTACCGCTGCTGCTATCGCCGCTCCCGCTTCTGCGGCTCGCTGCTACCGTTGCTGCTGCTCGCTGCTACTACTGCCGCTGTCGTCGCTCTCGCTCCTGCTGTTCGCTGCTACCGCTGCCGTTGCTCGTTGCTACCGCTGCCGCTGCTCGTTGCTACTGTTGCCACTATCACCGCTCGCCGCTCTCGCTGTTGCTGCCGCTGCTTGCCGCTATCGCTGTTGCTGCCGCTGCCACTATCGCCGCTCGTCGCTCCCGCTGTCGCTGCTCGCTGCCACCGTTGTCGCTCGCTGCTCCCGCTTCCGCTGTCGCTTCTCGCTGTTACCGCTGCCGCTACCACTGTTGTCGCTTGCCTCTCCCGCTCCCGCACCCGCTGCCGTTGCTCGCTGCTACCTCTTCTCACATCGACTCGATAGTATACTGTTAACAGTATATTAACAGTATACTGTTAACTGTATATTAGTAACAATATTTTTTTATTTATTAGATTAATAATATATTATTTTGATTTTAATACTCCTGATTTTTATTTATTTAAAATTATTGTTATTGTTTTGAATTTTGAGATTTTTTGTTAATGTGATATTGTGATTTTGTAAGATTTTTTTAATTTAATATCATATTTTTATTTAAATAATTATATTTATTAATTATATTATATATTTTTATATTTTAGCATCTCGTTTCACTCGGGTGAGCGCCTAGCGCCTCGAGCATTTTTGGACCTTGACGTCTTTTGGCGCCTAATGCTTTTTAAATCACTAGTTTGGAATGAGTACATGTATTAGTGTTTCAAAATGCTATGACTGGGGTATGTGTTGAAATGAAAAGTGATAGGCGTAATTGTAATTTACCAGACGATGTGATAAAACCAACTCGAATAAATGTTAGCAAACCAATCAAATAAGAGTAACCAACCAAGATCTTCCAATCTTTGTTAAGTCTCAGATTGAGTTTTAGAAGGGTGGCTATATTCTCAAATTTGGCTCATTGGAGCATGCATCTTTGCTTTTGTTCCTCCTCTTTCTTTTAAGCAATTTCAGTAAAAACTTCAACGACTACAGAATGCATGCTTTAAAAATATTATGTTTGGGACATATGAAATTGTTGCTCAGATGTTAAGTAATTATCTTTTAGTTCTAATATTTGATGTCAAGATTTGGAAATATCCTTTAAGGAGCTCTTACCAATCATGTGTTTCTTGTATTATCATAATTTTCTTTAACCATGCTTTTCTATCACGTGTCACTATTCAAATAATGAAATTTAAACTTTTCTTGTATTCTCATTTTGGTACCATTTGTTTCATATTCCAGAATATCTCCTTATGTTATTATTTATGCTCCTCTAAATATATATTTTTATATTAAGATGTCTTTGGGTGCATAATATATGTTACATATTTTTAATGAATTTATGTTGGCCTCTGGATTTGTAAAGTGATGAAAGAATGACGGAAAGAGTTTATTGGTTCTACTTTATTAGGTTTGGTTGTAGAATTCATATTTTTTCTCGAAGGAAAATGATAGGTTGAAGACCTATATTTTTTATAATATAATGAAATATGGATGCAATTGAAACATCGCTAAAATTCATCAGAAATGCTATGAAAATAGAGTAGTCTTTCTTAAAACTTAATATGATTCAGTAATTAAGGTACTCAAACTAGATCCAATTCAACTTTGATGGAACTAATTTTCGATCTCTCATATGGTTTTGAGCCTTCTTTCCATTGCTTTAGTTTCCAATAGTTGTTTCTCAATCAACTTGTCATCAGTTATTGTGCCTCATTAGCTTTACTCATTGTAAATTGAATTTAGAATAAAGGCATTACCACCATGAACTTATGTATGCTAATTTCTATAAGATAGTTTTGTAGGGAAATCAATGGGCGACATCACATATGCAGCGGAAAAACATAAAAACAAAAATCCCAAATTTCCCAAAAGGTGTTTATCGTTGTGTGAAGATTGGTATGCAAAAACCCGTGAAACTGAAAACCACGTGTGAGATAGTTGTGTTACCTAGGGAGATCGTATATCCGTGAATTCCTGCAGATCTATGAGAGGATAAAAGGAGGTCAAGCATCCTCATTTTTAGTGGTGATCCACATGGTAAGGGCTACGAAGACGCTCCTCATATTGCTGCCAAAATCTTTACACTTGTTGGCTGAGAAAAAGAAATTAGAGAGGAGAATAAGAGGTGGCAATCAAGAAGCCTAGCCTATGACCCTTTGGTTCTCTCTTATTTATAGAAGCCCCCTGTCAATTTAACCCCAATGGATCCTGTCCTATTAGGTATTAGATCTCTATCCAATTACCCAAGCCTCTTAAATTAGTGAGTCTCTACCCAATAATATCTTATTAGCTCTTATTGGATCTCATCTATACAATCCAATAATTCATGGGCTTAATGAATATCTAATAAGATAGAGGCTTCGACGTATATCTCATATTCGAATCAGTGATTGCAAAAGGCACTCGGGCGCTCGCCTAGGCGCTCGGGCGAGGCGAGGCGAGGCCCGAGCGCCTCGCTAATGTCCCAGGCGGCGCGCTTCAAACAGGCGCCGCCTGGGCGCTCGCTCGAGCCCAGGCGCTGTGCGCTTCGGGCGAGCGCCTGGGTAAACCAAGGCGACCGAACCAGAATTTTAGGTCTAGTTCGGTCCTGGTTCGGTTGTTAGTTGGTTCAATCGAACCAACTAAACCGATATAACCCCAACCCTAACCCTAACCCAACACTAACCTACTGTCGCTGTCGCTCTCGATCGCGATCTCATCGCTCGGTGCCGCTGCTCCCGCTGACGCTGCTCGCCGCTGTCGCTGCTTGCGCCTCCCGCGAGCCTTCCCGCTGCTCGCGCCTCCCGCAAGCCCTCTTGCTGCTCGCGCCTCCTGCGAGCCCTCCCGCGAGCCCTCTCGCTGCTCGCGTCTCCTACGAGCCCTCCCGCGAGCCTTCCCGTTGCTCGCGCCTCCCTCGAGCCCTCCCGCGAGCCTTCCCTCTGCTCGCGACTCCCGTTGCTCGCGCCTCCCGCGAGCCCTCCCAGCTGTCGCGAGCCCTCCCTCTGCTCGCGACTCCCGCGAGCCCTCCCGCTACTCGCGCCTCCCGCTCCCTTTCCTTTTCCCCCCGTCGCTCGCCGCTACCGACGCTGCTTCCTTTCTCCATCAAGCTCAGACTGCTCAGTATACTCTTAAATCTTAATATTAAGTTTATTTAAATTTTGAAATGATTAATTTTCATTAATAGATTAATAATATATTATTTTGATTTTAATGTTATTAATTTTGTGATTTTGTATCTTAGATTTTTTTAATTTAATAGCATATTTTTATTTAAAATTTTAAATAATTATATTTATTAATTATATTATATATTTTTATATTTTAGCACCTTGCTTCGCTCGGGCGAGCGCCTAGGCGAGCGCCTAGTGCCTCGGGCGTTTTTGGACCTTGGCGCCTTTTGGCGCCTAGCGCTTTTTAAATCACTGATTCGAATCTTTACTCGTCGCAACACTTACCATATGTACGTGATTCTCTAGGCCCAATATCGAGTTAGCCGTAAGTTATAAATGTCAGAACTCATTTTGGCTTAGTGAATTATTATCTCCATAATAATTCACTCGACTTATTGATTTCGGACGTACTAGGCCACTACGTCGTAATCCCCAAACGATACAGGGGATTCCAATCTTTTGGACCTATCTGTCCTCAGTTATCGTGCCATCCATCTAATATCCTAGAGACCGTATGCCGGACATGGTGTTGTCAAGGCTATATGGTTTCTTATCGAGTCTCGTTCTAATCGGATTCTCCCGGAGATTTTTTTTTCTCTCAATCCGAATGACTTTGGCCAAGGATTTATCTGAGCAAGAACACATGAGATATTCCTCTCATGATACCGAGAGCGGATGATCCTCTATTGACACTCAATAGCCTTTGTAAGATTGATTGTTACTCCCGATAATCGGCTATGCTAGATTTGAAACTCCCAAACCTATAAGTTTGGTATCAAAGAGTGGAGTACTCATACAAGACATCCTTGGTGTTTCAAGTCTAAGGACCAGGTACACCATTGGGACGATGGAATCATTGTCTGACAATAAGGTATCATCAACCATCTAGTATTCCGTGATTGAACTCATTCTCCAATGAACACTTGCATTATAAACCTAGTGTCGCCACACGAGCAACTATGAGACAAGCCACCTCCATCATATGGACGAGTATACAGTACATTAGTCTGTTTGGTTATCTCAATGTCTTTCTCGAGTAACCTATAACTAGGATTATTTAGGGTTTGTGTTTAAAGGTGAATCAGTTTCATTATCGTGATCTAATCATGATCCGATTTTCATTGCACAAATCTATGAACATCATAATATATTTATGCATCAAGCAATATAAAGTGAGAAAATGCCATAATAAGCAAAAAGACTGCGTGTCACGTCACACGTGCCATCACTCACGTGATTGGCTTGTAAGACACCTATGACTAGCAATCTCTCACTTGACCTAAATCCAATCACCTATGTATCTGATCCATATCAGACCCTTGTGACCCTCAAACACAATCTGAGACAACGACTTTGTTAGTGGATCTGCAATGTTATCTTCGGATAGAACTCTTTCCACTGCCACATCTCCTCGGGCAACTATCTCTTTGATAAGGTGGAACCTCCTCAGAACGTGCTTTAACTTCTGATGAGACTTGGGTTCCTTTGCTTGAGCAATCACTCTGTTGTTGTCGCAATATAAGGGAATCAGCTCCTTGCTGCCCGGCACGACTCCCAGATCTGTGATGAACTTCTTCATCAAGACTCCCTCCTTCGTCGCCTTTGCCACAGCAATGTACTCTACCTCTGTGGTCGAGTTAGCAGTAGTATCTTGCTGGGAACTCTTCCAGCATATTGTTCCATTCAGGGTGAACACATAATCTGAATTAGACTTGCTATCATCGATATCGGACTGGAAGCTTGAGTTCGTATAGCCCTAACCCTAAGGCTACTACATCCATATTCCAGTAAAAGATCCTTAGTCCTTATCAAGTACTTAAGGATACACCTTACTACTTTCCAGTGCTCCAAGCCTGGATTCGCCTGATACCTGCTAGTGACACTCAGAGCATCCGTTATATCAGGCCTAGTACATAGCATAACATACATAATAGACCCATCGCTGAGGCATAGGGTATCCTATCTATGTCTGTCCTTTCTTCAGGAGTCTTTGGGAACATACTCCTAGAAAGCGATATCCCTTGTCTCATCGGTATGAGACCTCTCTTGGAATTTTCCATGTCAAACCTTTTGACAATGGTGTCTATGTACCTAGACTGGGACAAGCCAAGCATCCTCTTGGATTTATATCTATAGATCCGAATCCCCAATATGTAGGATGCTTCCCCTAAGTCCTTCATGGAGAAGTGTCTAGATAGTCAAACCTTTACTGTGGAGAGCATTCCTATATCATTCACAATGATTAGGATGTCATCCACATATAACACCAAGAAGGTGATAGTGCTCCCACTTACTTTCTTGTAGATACAAGGCTAATTTTCGTTCTTAACGAAGTCATAAGATCTGATCGTCTCATCAAATCTTATGTTCCAACTTCGGGAAACTTGCTTCAGTTTATAGATGGACCTAAGTAACGTACACACCTTATCTAGACTATGCTTGGACACGAATCCCTTAGGCTGTATCATATACATCTCATCAAGGTTGCCGTTGAGGAATGCAATTTTCACGTCCATCTGTCAGATCTTATAATTATAGTGCACTGTAATAGCCAATAGAATTTGGATAGATTTTAGCATGACTACGGGTAAGAAGGTTTCGTCATAGTCAACACATTGCCTTTAACGATACCCCTTAGCCACAGTGATTTAAAAAGCGCTAGGCGCCAAAAGGCGCCAAGGTCCAAAAACGCCCGAGGCGCTTGGCGCTCGCTCGAGCGAAGCGAGGCGCTAAAATATAAAAATATATAATATAATTAATAAATATAATTATTTAAAATTTTAAATAAAAATATGTTATTAAATTAAGAAAATCTAAGATACAAAATCACAATGTCATATTAACAAAAAGTTTCAAAATTCAAAACATTAAAATTTTACATCAAAGTCATTCATCATAATTAATATTATCGTCATTTTCACACAAATCATCTTTATTGAATTCGTCTTCTTCCTCTTGTTCTTCGATTCCTTCCTCTTCATCAAGATATGTTTCATTCTCTATGTCTTCAATAATAGCAGGAGCCGAGCTTGATGCTTTTGCACTCATTTTTCTCTTTGACATTTGTCTTGTATATGTTTGTAATTCTCCAGCACCTGAAGCTCTTGCCACATCTCCCCACGTCAATCTATCATCTTCAAATACAAGCTCGTCTTCAGCATCTTGCAAGTTAGCACCCATTTCTCCTACTAACCACTCATTTGAATCATCAATATCTTGCAATGAGATTGAATCAAATCTATTTTTCAAATCATGACGAGTCTTCAAAGCTTGATTATACTTTATGTAAACAAGATCGTGCAATCGTTGATGTTCTAACCGATTTCTTCTCTTCGAGTGAATCTGTCATGTCATATAATTTAAAAATATATTAATACATATATCTAAATAAATAAATTAATTAAAATAAAAATATTTAGTAATACTTACATGCTCAAAGACACTCCAGTTTCGCTCACAACCCGAAGCACTACATGTCAAACTAAGTACTTTGACAGCAAATTTCTGTAAGTTCGGGGTGGAATTTCCAAATAGACTCCACCATTCAGCTGCAAAATTTATGTTATTATTAGCAATAACATAGTAACATAATATATATGAAATTAATTATATCAAATTATTAATACCTAGAGAGGTAGTTATCCTGGATCGAACGACAATTGTAATTCCAAAAACACCTTCAGCATTTTTATATAAAGATAATTCATGAATAATCTTATCTTGAACCTCAATGCTGAGAACTAATCTTGCAACACACTGATATAACCCACCCAAAACTTTTGCATCAAATCCAACAGATTTAATATTATAAAAGAATTCAGGGTTCAAATAATATCCTGCTGCATGTAAGGGACGATGAAGTTGACAATTCCATCTTTCGTCAATGATTGTAAAAATTTTCTCATATTTTTCTTCATTTTCATTAAAAGATCTTTTAATCGTCTCCTTTGCTCTATCCATAGTCTCATAAATATATCCCATTACAGGCTTATTTTCATTATCCACCAACCGAAGGACTCGAACAAGAGGGCCCATTACCTTTAATATATAAACTACATGATTCCAAAAGGATGGCATTAAGATGATATCAGCAGCCCTCTTGCCTTTTGCTTCTTTTGCCCATTTGCTTGTCATCCATTTCTCAGAGGTAAACATATTTCTCAGAGTATGTTTTTGACGATGCACGCTCTGTAATGTCAAGAATGAAGTAGCAAATCGGGTAACACCATGTCTCACTAATTCTTTATTCCCTGTAACTTCTCTCATCATATTCAAAGCCCCAATGTGATTATAAAGAAATCCAACAACAAAAATTGCCTTTTCTAAGGTTTTCTTGATTTCTAAGATCTTTCCAATATCTTCCAACATTAAATCTATACAATGTGCTGCACATGGAGTCCAATACAAGTGTTGTCTTTTTTATTCAAGCAATTTACCTGAGACAAAGGATAACAAAAATGATAAGACTTCAGAGTTTAACACACTTAATTGAAGATAAAATAATTAACAAAATCAAAAGATGAATATTACCAGCTAAAACATAGTTGCTTCCATTGTCGGTTATGATTTGAACGATATTTTGTTCTCTAATTTCTTCCACGAAGTTGTCAAGTAAATCATATATCTTGTCTCCAGATTTTACAAAAGATGAAGCATCTATTGACTTCACAAATATAGTCCCTAAAGAACAATTAACCATAAAATTAATTATACTCCTGCGCCTCCTGTCAGTCCAAACATCTGACATAATAGAGTAACCATATGTTGCCCATGATTTTTTATGACCCTTTAGTAAGTCATTTGTATAATTCAACTCTTTTTGTAGCAATGAAACTCGCATCTCATAATAACTTGGAGGTTTTAATCCTGCACCATATCTTTCAATAGCTTCAATCATATGATTAAAACTGTCTAAACGAGTTGTACTAAGGGGAAGACCAGCCTGATAGAAGAAGCGAGCAATGTGCTGAATTGTTCTTCCTCTTATTTCTTTATCACAAGCATCACTTATATTTGTTTGTCTCAATTTTGAGCCTCCTGCTTGCCCTTGTTGTTTTTGGGATCCTTGAAGCATATATGGATCCATCGGTCCTTTTCTACCTATCTTAGTACTCATAACTTCTTTTCCCTTTTTGTCGTATACTCTTTTTTCACTTGGGTTAATACTCGTAGAATAATCTTCTTCTTCATCTTTGATATGTTCAACATTGTCTTCTAGTAAATTCCCATAAGATTCATTCTTTTGTGTCTTCTTTTCATTCATATAATTCATCAACTCTTCTTTTACCTCAGGTGGACATTTTTTGCAAGCTGCTGCATTCTTGAAATTTCCTACTAGATGTTGTTTTGCACGAAAAATACCACCTCTAGTAGTCTTATCGCAGAATATGCAAGTCACTGCATTAGGATCTTTCGGATTCTTCAAATAATTATACTTCCATGTAGGATCTTTTTTTGATACCATTGGAGACTCTATTGAGTTGCTTTCTGCACTTGTCATTTATGTTGAAACCTAACAATAATTTCAAATAAATAAAAATTAATAACATTAAAATCAAAATAATATATTATTAATCTATTAACAGAAAATTAATTATTTCAAAATTCAAATAAACTTAATATTAAGAGTATACTGAGCCTGATGGAGAAACGAGGAAGCAGCGGCGAGCGGCGGCGGCAGCGGCAGCGGCGGTAGGAGCGGCGAGCGGCGGTAGCAGCGGCGAGCGGCGGCGGCAGCAGCGGCGGCGAGCGACGGCAGCAGCGGCGAGCGGCGGCAGCAGCGGCGAGCGGCGGCAGCGGCAACGGGAAAGGGAAAGGGAGCGGAAGGCGCGAGCAGCGGGAGGCCTCGAGGGAGGCGCGAGCAGCGGGAAGGCTCGCGGGAGGCGAGAGGGCTCGCGGGAGGCGCGAGCAGCGGGAGGGCTCGCGGGAGGCACGAGCAGCGAGAGGGCTCGTGGGAGGCGCGAGCAGCGGGAAGGCTCGCGGGAGGGCTCGCGGGAGGCGCGAGCAGCGAGCGATGAGATCGCGATCGGGATCGGGATCGAGAGCGGCAGCAGGTTAGTGTTGGGTTAGGGTTAGGGTTAGGGTTGGGGTTATATCGGTTTAGTTGGTTCGATTGAACCAAATAACAACCGAACCAGGACCGAACCAGACCTAAAATTCTGGTTCGGTCGCCTTGGTTTACCCAAGCGCTCGCCCGAAGCGCCCAGCGCCTGGGCTCGGGCGAGCGCCCAAGCGGCGCCTGTTTGAAGCGCGCCGCCTGGGACTTTAGCGAGGCGCTCGGGCCTCGCCTCGCCTCGCCTCGCCCGAGCGCCTAGGTGAGCGCCCGAGCGCCTTTTGCAATCACTGCTTAGCCATTAGTCTTGCTTTATAGGTCTCTACCTTTCCATGAACTTCGATCTTCTTCTTGAAGATCCACTTACAACCAATGGGTACAATACCCTCGGGTGTATCAACTAGGTTCCAAATCTTCCAATGGGTACAATACCCTCGGGTGTATTAACTAGGTTCCAAATCTTGTTGGAGTACATGGAATCCATCTTAGAATTCATGGCTTCTTGCCACTTCTTAGAGTCTATACTCGTAATAACCTTCTCGTAGGTCTGAGGATCAATATCCTCAACATCCTCTCTTATGATATATTCCACATATCTCTCAGGAGGATAGGGTACTATACCGAATCTACGTAAAGTTGGAACTTGTGTGCTAGGTAACTGAACAAACTCTGGTTGTGGAATGATGTTTGAGCTAGGTTCTCCAACCTTACTCAACTCTATCACACTCTCATTATCTCCACTAAGAATGTGTTCTTTCTCAAGGAACATTGCTCTCTTGACTGTAAAGACCTTTTGGTCCTCGAGGTGATAGAAATAATACCCACAAGTTTCTTTGGGGTATCCCACGAACTTGCACCGCTCCATCTTGGATTCCAACTTGTCGGGGTTGTGTCTTTTAACGTGAGCAAGGCAGCCCCAAATCTTAATAACCTTAAGATCGAGTTTTTTCCTTTTTCATATCTCATATAAAGTAAAAACTATCGACTTAATTGGAATTCTGTTCAAAAGGTAAGCTGCGGTCCGTAGGGTGTATCTCCTGAATGAGATGGGTAGGTCGGCGAAACACATCATGGATTGCACCATGTCTAACAATATGTGATTCCTCTTCTCGGATACACCATTGAGCTAATGTGTATAAGGAGGTGTCCATTGGGACAAAATCTCATGGTCCTTGAGAAACTGGGTGAACTCTGTACTTAAGTACTCACCTTCTCGATCTAATCACAGAGTCTTGATACTTTTTCTAGTCTAGTTCTCCACTTCATTCTTATACTCCCTAAATTTTTCGAAGGCCTCGGACTTGTACTTCATCAAGTACACATGTCCACACCTTTAGAAATCGTCAGTAAAAGTAATGAAGTAGGAGTAACCACCTATGACATGAGTTGACATGGGACCATATACATCATTCTGTATAAGTTCCAACAACTCAGTGACTCTCTCTCTAGTTCCACTAAATGGAGAGTTAGTTAGTTTTTTGTGAAGGCAAGGCTTATAAGTTGTATATGACTCATAGTCGAATGGATATATGTATCAATCCTTAAGTAACTTTTGAATTCTTCCCTCATTGATATGACCGAGCCTACAATGCTACAAGTATGCATTGTTCACGTTATCTCGTTTCCTCATAGACTCACATTTATGATATGTGGAGCAATGTCTAGCATTAACAAACCATTATGCAATGTTCCTTTCATGATGATCTTATCATCTAATAATATTGAACAACTATTGTTCTTAAAAACTAATTTATATCCATCGACTGTCGAACATGAAATGAAAATAATGTTTTTGATAATAGAAGGAACAAAATAGCATGCATCCAATGCAATAATAGTTCCACCAAGCAGATGTAGGGTGACCTTGCCAACGGCTACTGTAGTAACTTTTGTTCCATTGCCCATCTTGAGATCCATCTCGTCTCTCACCAATCTCCTAGGTCTTGCCAGAACCTACAATGAATTGCTGATGTGACAAGCACTACCGGTATCCAATACCCATGTGTTATCATAAGAGTTTGACAAATGGAGACTTGATCATAAATGTACCTGAAGTTTTTACAAGCTTTTGTTTCATCTTTTCTGCAAAGTACTCTTTGCAGTTCCTCTTCTAGTGCTCGTATTTGCCGTAGTGGAAGCACTGGCCTTTGTCCTTTACGGGGTCCTTCTTAGTAACCTTTGCTTTACCCGGTCTGCCCTTGCCTTTGCTCTTCTTAAGCTTAAGGGACTTTTTTGCCTACCTTTTCTTTCTGGTCTTACCAGCATAGAGAACTGGCTTCTCCTTCTTGATATTGTTCTCTACCTCCCTCAACATATTGAGGAGTTCAGGGAGAGTCACCTCAAGCTTGTTCATATTAAAATTCATTATGAATCGAGAAAAGGAATTTGGTAGGGACTGAAGCACAAGGTTCACACATAGGTCATCCTATAGGATCATTCCTAGACCTGTGAGTTTCTTTATCCATTGAATCATCTTTAGGACATGGTTCTGAACCGGTGTCCTCTCAATCACCCTAGCACGGAAGAGACTCTTGAATATCTCATATAGCTGAGTCCTTCCCTGTTCCTCAAACAATTTGCGGAGATGCAAGAGAGTGGATCTGACATCCATTTTTTCATGTTGTCTTTGTAACTCAAGAGTCATGGAGCCCAACATGTAACACTGAGCAAGAGTGGAGTCATCTATATACTTCACGTAACGAGCGATCTCATCCTCGCTTACCCCTTCCTCGGGCGTAGGAATCATTGTATCAAGGACGTACACGATTTTCTACGTCGGGAGAACAATTCTTAAGTTGTAGAGTCAATCCATATAATTTGGACCAGTGAGGCGGTTGACATCAAGTATGCCACGTAAGAGATTTGAAAGTGACATATTTATAAAAATAAAGATGCAGTAGAGATAACATATAGATTTTATAAAAATAAACAATTAAGATAAGGACTTTTATCTTAATCTACTCTCATTATTTTCTCGTGAAACACACAACTCCCTTCGGTTTGTGAATCGGAGACTCCCGTCATATCCCTAGTGGGGATTAAGATCCAATCAGCGTCTTAACGTAACCTCGAGGGACTCAAATAATCATGCTAAGCCCGTAAAGGTAGGCAAGTCTTGCTCATCACAACGCCTTGTGATTTTTGTCCTGTTCGACCTCCGAACCACCATGGCCTCGAGGGACTCAACCAACCATGATGTTTGATTAAGTCATCTCCATCGTTATAAGATGAGTCTGATTCGATGATATGCCCTCGAGGGACTCGACTAAGCATACCATGTCCTCAGGTCATCGGTGACATCTCTATATCGTAGGCAAGATATCGAATCACAATATAGGTGAGCCTCGAGGGACTCGGCCAACTCAACCTACGTCGGGAATCGATTTTTACCTATAACGATGGAAGGCCACGTGAGTCAATCTAATTCTCTCATGTTTATCGACTTAATATTATCGAGAGAGGAGATTTTGATTCGGTCTCTTATAACGTGTCACACATATTTAATATATATTTACATCGCTTGCAAATATATATACATATCTACTAGGTGTATAAGTAATTACACATCACATGAGCAATCACACCAGATGATCATGGACCACAGCCTAATGTGATCAGGCCCGAGCCAGTAGGCCCAATCACTCACATCACGATCTATGTATGCATCGGTGCATCTCCATGCCTTGTGATCGTCTATCTCGTCCTCGTCGGTTCCGTCGGTATCTCGACGCATCTTTATGCGTCGCGATTGTCCGTCTTAGTGTCGTGGGTCTCGCTATCGCTTCCATGCTCTCGTTGCACCTGATCATCCGTCCGCGTACCGGTTTACTATCAAACCGGTACGTACCGCCCGTACTGGGCGGTATCATTTGAAACTGTATACCTTGATTCACAAGCACGCAGGACCGATAATAAACAAGAAAAATAGACTTGTAGGCCTCAATAATACTAATAATAATAATAATAATAATAATCACATCACACACATACATCACACAGTCCATGATCATCTGTCCACATCATACATCACATGTACATATCAAAATATAGGACTATTAGATAAATAATAATAGTTAATTAAACCTTTTAATAACTAATATTTTTTCTGAAATTTAAGATATATAGGGAATTTTTTGAATTGTGAAGGGTCTTTAGGTAATTTGGACCAAAAGGATTTGTTATTTTCTCCCAAAAAGCCCTAATCCCCTTACCTGCTTTGTTGCATTGCGGTCGTCGCCACTCTACCAGCGGCCGCCCTTGCCCCGCGGGTGGTGTTGCCCCCTCGGGCGTTTCTACCCGCGAGCGACGGGCGTAGGTGGCTCACCCGCTTGCGGCGCGCGCCCCCTTTGCGGGCGAGCCCTGCTGCGGGCAGGTCGCCCGTAGGCGTCGCTTGTCCGACTGCTTGCCTGCGGCCCGTAAGTTGTCGGACAAGGCTACAAGCAGCCATTAGCCAACCTATGAGGGCAACAATAGTTGTTGCCCTCTCTTGCCTTTTGCGTCAACAATTTTGACATCAAAAGCCTTTTTAAAACATAACACACGTAGTTCAAAAGCAATTTTTCACATGAACAACTTGGTTCTGATATTATTGTCGGGAAATCTAGGGGCGGCATCACATGCACAACAAAAGAACATAAAAATAAAAATCCTAAATTTCCCAAAAGGTGTTCATCGTTGTGCGAAGATTGGTATGCAAAAACTCATGAAACTGAAAACTACGTGTGAGATAGTTGTTTTACCTAGGGAGATCGTATATCCTTGAATTCCTGCAGATTCGTGGGAGAGAATGAAAGAGGTTAAGCATCATCCTCTCTAGCGGTGATCTACACGGTAGGGGCTGCAAAGATTCTCCTCAAATTGCTGCCCAAATCTCCACACTCGTTGGTTGAGAAGAAGGGGAGAGGAGAATAGGAGGTGGCAACCAAGAAGCCTAGCCTATTGCCCTTTGGTTCTCTCCTATTTATAGAGGCTCCTTGTTAACTTAACCTTGATGGATCCTGTCCTATTAGGTATTGAATCTCTATCTAATTGCCGAAGCCTCATAGATTAGTGGGTCTCTACCCAATAATCTTTTATTGGATCTCATCTATAAGATCCAATAATTCAAGAGCTTCATGGATATCCAATAAGATAGAGGCTCCGACGGATATCTTATATCCGAACCTCTACTCGTCGCAACACTTATCATATGTGTGTGACCCTCTAGGCTCAATATCTAGTTGGCTGTGAGTCATATCTGTTAGAATTCATTCTAACTCAGTGAATTATTATCTCCATAATAATTCACTCGACTCTTTGACTACGGACGTACTAGACCACTACGCCGCAGTCCCCAGGCGATACGGGGAAATCTAATCCTTTGGACTTATCTATACTCAATTACCGTATATCTATAGTCCCTCATCCATCTAATATCCTAGAGACTATATGCCAAGCATGGTGCTGTTAGGCCCATACGGTTTCTCCTCGAGTCTCGCTCTAATCGGATTTTTCCTGAGAACTCTTTCTCCCTTAATTCGAATGAGCCAAGGATTTATCTAAGCAAGAACACATGAGATATTCCTCTCATGATATCGAGAGCGGATGATCCTCTATTGACATTCAATAGCCTTTGTAAGATTGACTATTACTCCCGATAATCGGTTATGCTAGATCTGGAACTTCCAAACCTATAAGTTCGGTATCAAAGAGGGGAGTACTCATATAGGACATCCTTGGTGTCTCAAGTCTAAGTATCAAGAACACCATTGGGACGACGGAATCACTATTTGACAATGAGGTATCAACTATCCAGCATTCCGTGAGTGGATCAATCAGTGAACTCATTCTTCAATGAGCACCTGCACTATAGCCTTAGTGTCCCCACACGAGCAGCTGTGAAACCAGCCACCTCCATCATATGGACGGGTATACAACACACCAGTAACATATGACTGTGATTATTTAGGGTCTGTGTTTAAAGGTGAATTGGTCTCATTATCGTGATTTAATCACGATCTGATTTTCATTGCACAGATCTATGGACATCACAATATGTTGATGCATCAAGCAATATAAAGTGAGAAAATGTCATAATAAGCAAAAAGACTGCATGTCATGTCACACGTGCTATCACTCATGTGATTGGCTTGCAGGGCACCTATGACTAGCAAGTTTAACTAAGAATCCTTTTCGCCTAGGCTTACAGCTTTTGCTCTAAGCCATGGGTTTAAGTCCACCATCTACCTCTTTTCTTCCCTTGATATGAAAATGCCTTTTAATCCTTTCAAGTTCTAATATTACTTGCTTTGGTTGCTTGGAACATCTCATTTAGAGGGTAGGGAATTTACAATCACTCTTTTTTATCATAAGAAGGGAACCTCTCCAAGAATCTAATTTCTTGTTTCTAGACCATTCTTCTTAGGTTGATTTGAGGAGGGTGGAGTATTCTTGTATTCAAAGGGTAGCAAGCTTAAGATACAATTAAGTAGCTAACCAAGAGTTGCATCTTGTTTTATCCCTTGAATGTCAGAAATAATTGACTTTTTGGATTTTATTAATAGACTCGAAATGTATTCAAAACCAATGTTTGACGTATCGCTCGAAACAGTACAAAATAGGTAGTATGTATTGGTCCGCCAACTGACCAGTATATTAATCGGTACACAGACCAGCCTGTTTTGGGCAGTACACAGAAAAGGGTTAGGTATTGACCAGTATGGGTGATATATCAGTTGATACAGTTGAAACTCATGCTGTATTGGCCAATATGGGTTGATACTGGTTGAAATTTGATCAATACCAACACAAATTTGGTCAAGTTTGACCCTGGTGGTCAATTTGACCATTGGTGCTTTAAATCCCTTCCTTCCCCCGCTTTCACTCACTCTCATTCACTCTCTTATTCTTACTCTCTTTCTCACTCTTTCTCACACTTTTGCTTGTGATTAAGGTTCCTAATCAGCGACTAGTGCTAATTGAACTATTGATTTAGGATCTAGTGAAATTTCTCTCCAATTTGAAGGTAGCTAGCTTCTTTCTATGTTTTATTCATTATTTCATATAATTAGAGGCGTATTAATGTATATTTACAAAGATTAAACATGGTTAAGATTATTCTCTTGTGTTACTCCCAATATGGCCTATTGTCTTACATTTAGGCCCAAATTTGGGTGTTTAGGGTTAATCACAGAGTTATGCATTCATTTATACCTCATATACACTATATTCTTAATTAAATATAATAAAATTACCATTAACTTTGTATAAGAAACATAAAAGTATTTTTGTGAATTTCCAATAATTTTGCAGTCTTGTTTTGAAAACCGGTACGTACCATGATATTGACATATGGTATGCCGATATTGACTGGTATGTACCTGTCTGCCCATGTACTGATACCACCGATCAGCATGGTATAACAGTCTTTGCTCAAAACAATAAATTTTTGCATATTTTTGGTTCTATCTGCCATGGGCATAAAATGTGTCTGTGAACTCTAGGTTATTATGTGAACTTATAGATATGTTATCTCTATTCCTTTAAAGAGATTTCTGGCTGCATGTAAAATTTTGTGCAAGGAATATGTGACCAATATAAGGAGGAATGCGATGAGGCATCCTCCTTGTTGTACAACCCTCTTCCATGCTTTTCGAGAACCATTTATAACGTGTGTGGTTTTTGAAGTGTACAACAAATCATAATCCACCTAGCATCCTCTGCCCGAAGCTTCTTGTCCTTAGAAGGGATCCCAAGAATTTCCAAATACCCTATCTTTACTTTTTTAAGATCTATCTTTAATTGTAGGTTTTTAAGTTGAAAAAATTCATACTTATCTTATTTGAATGCCATGGTGTATGTGACAGAAAAATGGTGCACAACTTCACACGAGGCTTATTACTTAAAATTGTCATTTCATGCATTCAGAGTCTTATCCATGGCAGATTATCTTTTAGTAACAGTTTATTTTCCTGGTTCTACTAGTTCCTGATTTGTTTACTGTCAGAGTTGTTTAAAACTTAAAAAGTGAAGGTAATCAAAACTGTTAACTTGCATTTTTCAATGTCATAAAAGGTTACTATATTCTCTTTTCCTTGCATGCAGTATGTTGTGCCTAAACCTAGATGGCCTAGTAGGTCCTGCTACTTTGTCCTCTCCCAAGACACCGGAAACAAATTCCAAGGCAACTACTGAGGCAGTTGTGACCAAACTACGCCACAAGATTGATGACACAGAGGATCCTTCGAGTGCAAATGACTCTAAACATAAAGCTGCATCTCATTCTGCTATTCAAGCTAATAACAATTCAGGTTCTTCAGACTCTGACAGCCATTATAAAGCATCCACGGACTTGGATTGTTCAAAGAAGATGCATAGTTTCGTGAAAAAATTTCCTATGAATGCAGTCACCAGATCACGAGAATCAAGCAAATCTTCTTGTTATTATTCAAATGGTTCCAGAAGCAACATTATAAAGTCAAAGGAAAAAGATTGGAAGTGTAACAGTGATTGTCTTAACCTCTCTCCAAATTATTGCAGAGATCATATTGGAAGTAGACTTGACTGCATGGTTGCTTCTGCGTCTTGTGAAGAAGCTTCTGTCCTGTCTTATAGGACAAGCCAGAATGGCATTGATACTTTTGGAGTGGGCAGTAGGACAGGGGAAGGGAAACATGATTCTGATCTAGTTGTTGGGGGATATTCGTCTTTTGATTATGAAAGAAGAAAATCAAGAAATTATAAGAGCAGAATATATGCTGAAAAGCATTTGAGTGTAAAATCTTCTACCAGAGCATCTCAGAGGAAGGGAAATCATGATACCAATCACAAGAGACACTTGGTGGTGGGAGATTGTTCTCGTCCAAAAAGTGTTGCATCAGAGGAGAATGGAACAGCTTTTGAAGACCACTTTCATAGATGGTATCATGATGAGAGAGAGATAGTAAGTGATGCTTGTGAGGATTCTAATGAATCCATTTTAAAATATAATACAATTTTCTTGGAAAAGGACGCATTTTTATGGCATCAGAAGAGAAAAGTGGTTCAGGATCATTTTAGGATCAAAGATGGACGTGATGTAAACACAATTCAGCACAGATATAGAGAACAGAATTTGCATGTAGTGCAAAGAAGACCTGTAGCTAACTTTATTAGGGAAGGGGGAAGCCTCTATCACAAATCTGATGGACATGTACCACTCCCTGCCACAGAAATAAGAAACTCAAAAAGAAGATACAATGACACAAGCTCCTGTAGCGAGATGGACATATCAAATTGGTATATTGAACATGATGCAATACCGCATCAAAGAGATCTGCATGGTGCCATTTCACCAAGAGAATATGTTGACCAGAAACAATCTCTTGTTGTCAGAGATAGACATAGTAGAAATAAGGGATATGGAAATCATTTTCCAAATGGCAACTATCATGGGCATTCATCATATAAAAATGATATCAAACTTTTCTCTAATGAATATAGAATGGATGAAAGGGGTTTATATTCTGATGAGAATGTGGAGTTCGAGTTCAGTCCATTGACTACGCGACAACTTTGTTCTAATGATGAAATCTGGCTTGAGCATCGAGAACAAGTTGGCTTGTCTACTAATGAAGGATCCTTTAAATGTGCAAAGAATTCAAGAAATGAGAAAAGTCATGTTAACCAGTATGCAATTAGTTACAGTGATGATGATGTATTGGTTAATGATAGAAAGAAAATATTTGCCGAAGAATCTGCTGCACCTCTGTCAAAGGAATATAATAGATTTGTTTTGGACAATTTTGATAAGAGAAGACATGAGCTGGGAACCTTAGAGCACCAGGAGGCTGTTAATTTGCATTTGAATGGTTTGAAAAGAAAGGTAAAACTTGGGGAAGCCAAGCCTTATTCTTTGTATCAGTGTACTTGTATCATTTTGAATATATCTGCCATTATACCATTGGGCAGCTTCTCTTTTACATGTCTTTTATTTACCTGGAGAAGAATGCAATAACTTGTAATTAGATGAGCCAGTATTTTTCTCCACATGTTTCGTTTACAAACCATGAATATGTTCTTAAAGCTCTCCACATTTCAAGCCTGAAAATTTTCAGGATGCAAGTCTGAACCAGCTTTTGAGCTATGACAACTGTGATTGCAGCCTTAACCTTGAAGCTATTAATCTTTTAATATGATGGGTGATGACCAATGAAATTTCTTTTTGCTTTTTTTAGAAGTTATTTTAGTCATCTAGGCATTCACTTGATGCATATGAGGTGTTATTTGATTAGGGAGTTATGTCTTTCTTTTGGAAAAAAAAATTTAGCAAGTTCAGAGGGAATTAGAGATCACTTGGTCCGTCAAGTAGAATTATTATTCTTTCTTTAAAATGTCATAATCAAGGTTTAAAAATACCAGTGTTGGTGCCTGAATTCGAAATCTATCAGATTGGTACCTATGGTGCATCTTGGTACACCAATACAACAAACTAAAAAGAAATGTTAGCACTATATGTTTGATATTGCTAGTACATCATCCGTTGATATGGACCAGAGGCATAAACCATGAAATTTAAAACCAACATTAGAATTTTGCATTAGATGTTGCCACTTGTTACGGCTTTTCCATTCTGATAACAAGTTTCTTGATTTCCTGTCGTGAGTTTGTATTAATAATTGAAAATTACTTCTTAGCTGATTTATGGCCAACTTTAATTCTAGTTTTGTTTTCTGAAATTGACTCATCTTGCTTGTATAAAATTTGATGTTATGGCAATGGTTAGAACTATAATCTATCGTCATATGTCTTTATGATATACCTGATCATTCGTTTTGCTACATGTTTATTTTATTGTCATCGCTTCAGATTGTTTTAGCATACATTTAAGCATTTGCAATAAATCCTTGATGCTGGTTGTCTATTGTTTTTTTCTGTCAGCCTGACATGCTTAGTTGATACTGATTGCTTCTTGATGATTTCTGGTATTGGTAACTGAAGGCTATTAGTTATTCTGGTTCAGACTTGATTTTATGTGCTTGTTTATAGCTTAATTAGATGTTTTTGTTGAACATTGTGTCAGACCAGTCATCTGGTATGAGACATCACTCTGCTTATAACGATCAATAGGAACTGAAAGGGAGAGCTCAAAATTGGTTCCGTTTCCTTGTCTGTGAATATGTGTATGTTGTGGGAGTTGCTTTTGTTCGCACTAATTCATAGATCATCTATCTCTGAAGTTCATTTGGCTTTTTGAGCCATAAGTGTCTAGTTTCAGAAAATACACTTTATGCACTTTTGAGAAGGTAAAGAATAATTGCAGGTTTAAAGTGCTATAGTAAGATCATCAAACCATAAAAACTTATGAATATGCTTTTTTTAAGCTGATTTCCTTGAGATATAAAATATCATGTTCTTGCTCAAGTTTTTTTATTTCTCGAAAAAGAATGTGTAAAAATCATCTGCACTCAGTGAATTTTGGTGTGTCAATTTATTATTGAGCTAGCTGTTAAAACACAAAGTATAAAGTTTTACTTTTTTTACTGCACGAGAATGATTCTATTTATATTACATTTATTTTTTAGATCTCTAAATGTGGCATTGTGGATGAGGACTTCATGCAATAGGTTTATGCTATATTTGTTAATTTGATTAGACATTTACAATTTGATCTTTTTATCTTTTGTTTTGAGGATTGTCTTCCTACTATAAAATGATCACCATGTTTATAGTCCTGATTATAAATACAGTTAGGAATTTGGAGTTGATGAGTTTCTTAACTTTTATTATAAAATTTTTTTCCTTAGTAGCTTTTATCCTTTAAATTATGTTGACTTGAGAGAAGCAGAAATGTACTTAGTTATGTCGAAAGTTGAGACAGTCACATAATTATTCATGGTCTGATATTAAAGTTTTGTTGTACAGTAGTAGAATCTTGCTACTGATGTTGACTTTATACAAAGCACAGGAAATCATTAGGGATATGCAGATCTTTACTACTTCTCAGGCAGCTCAACTATGATTTGATTTATTGCTGGTTTTTGTATGTCCATGAGTCCATCTTTATAGAAGTAACTCTTTATATGTGTTTGATATTTAAAAGAAAATGATAGATGTGAATAAATCTCAGGCTCAATAGGGTTGTCATAAGAAAAAGTGTTAGGACAGTGGATGGTAGATGTTTCATGCCTTATTATTTTGAAGAAAATAAGTGATGTTTGCAGTGGTCATCGAGAGACCCGTATTATGTGTGTATACACTTCTGCATCTGTGGGTGTGTTTATATGTATTATATATGTGTATCTTTTATTCATGAGTGTTTATCGACTGGTTTAAAGGTAAGGCTGACCCTCCCTAGACCCCGCATTGGCGGGAGTCTCGTGCACTGGGTATGCTGTTTTTCAGTGTTTATTGACTGGTAAATAAAAGCAAGAAAGCTGTCTGATAGATAACTCATCTTGTGATGTTCCCTAACTAACTAGTTGCCTTTCTGAGCAACTCTTTCTAATCACCATAAATAGCTAGGCTGTGTTGAATTTTTTTCATTAGTGAAAAAGTTGGTCTGGAATATTATGACCACTAGTATGTCAAGTCATGTCTTTGATCAACATTGGTCAGTTTTATTTTCAGTGGCAGTATCTAATGTAATAATTGTACTGTATTATTATTGATTGCTGCAAACATATTACACTTAGATATGTTTTCTGCTTGTATATCTTTTTTCAGATTCTGATTATCCTGTTAGCAAATATTACATGGATGGTTTTTGCAAGGTATCTGACTATGCTGTGGAACAGTCACATGCCTGCTGAGACAGAAAACCTGGGTCCTGTTTTTCATTATTGTGTTGCAGTGGTCGTGTATCTAGTAATGAACTCCCCACACACTGTAGATTAACAAAATCTTCATATGTCATCCCCCATCTTGTTTTCATCATTATGCTGTTTTATTAATTAAGGTATTTCAAATTGTGAACTCATTGATTCACAAGAAACTGTCCACTTACCACTTGTTTAAGTGTAGAAGTCCTAGTTGACTTCTGCAACCTCATGGTCCTCTGTGATTTGATCCTTCTGATCTCCTTGCTGCTCTTACATTTTGTGCCCTTCCAGTTAAGAAAACTGAAACAATACTGCAGTACCATTGTGTTCCTATTGTTTTATAAGATTGCAATAAACTCCATATGCAACTCAAAACCTTTTTTCTTTTTTTCATGATAATTTCTTTTTAAATTTTGCATGCCAAACACTGGAGTGGAGCAATATATCATTTAAGCTGCTGTTAAGATCATTCTGGATATTTTTTGAATTGTGTTTTTCATTTTCATGTTAATTTGCTGACATTGTTTACCACCTCTCATTTTATTTCTGGTTTTCCTGTCTGAGTGTTCATACAAAAGGGGAAATAGGATTCCTTAATTCTGCTCTTGTGGAGTTGCATTCCTGCTAATTAATGTGGGTAATTGTCTTTCTAACTTTTGTCGATTTGCAATCCTGCTATTTTTTGTGGGCAAATTATTCTTTTCTTCTTATGATTTTCACCATTTAGATTTTATACTAATACTGTCCCTTTGGTTATATTCTAGACATGGCATACCGATTTTTCTTTGCGTTGTGCTGATATTACTTGGGGGAAAAAGAAGTGAGAGGAAAGAAATAAAGAGCAGAACAACTAAGGACAACATTTACCTAGTTGATCACTATTGAACTAATCCATACACTAAGTCTTTAGTGAATTGGATGTGATGGATGATCTTTGGCAAGGTGAAGGTCTCAGGCACTTTAGGACTTGGAGGGTGATCAAGGATTAGCATTTCATGTGCCGTGGCAGATGGGCATTACCAATATCCTTAGGGCATGACTTGTTATAACGTTGTGCCAGTTGAGATACTCTTATGTTGGCCATCAAAGGTCAAAGTTGGACTACCTATGTGTTGACACCTCTCACATTGGTCAGGCTGATATTTCGTTGGTGCAATATAATTTGACTCGGGTCCATAGTACAGGAATCCTTGATTGTAACACAAGTCAAGGAAGGTTTTTAAGCAAGGAATTTGGTATGGATGACAAAATTGACTCATGTCAATGGTGGAAGCATCTTGGACTGGACCTTCCATAAAAAACTGATACTATTGTTTGAGATGGCCTGATTCGAATATTGTTCTTTGTTATAGGATGATTCTAGTATGACCTATTAGATCATGGGGAAATTAAATTGTACATCCTCAGTCTCGATTATGATCCACAATTATTCGAGCTAAGAATTGGAGTCAGTGATTTTTATTATGACCTTTTTTTTTTGGTAAGTAAAATTAAAAGATAATAAACCGAGGAGATTGAGAGTACCCACTTTATTATTATGACCTTTATTATGGTAAGTGGTTGAAACCAAGGAGATTGAGAGTACCCACTTTATTATTATGACCTTTATTATGGTAAGTGGTTGAAACTACATGTTTTTGTCAATGTGAGTTGCATTGCACTAACTTGTATTCACTGGTCCGACCATGGTCCAGTTACAGACCATAATGGTTTGGTAGTTGTTGCTATTATTCTTTTATCTTTCTTTTGGGTTATACTGCTTGGTATGTATATTAGGAATCATATTGATTCAATTTAGATTACCACACTAGTACCAAACCAAGATTTAAATCCTTAGTTGAGACTATATAGTTTCTAACCAAACCTTTATTCCACTATTATGATGGAAATGACAATCTTTGTCATACATGGAATAATCCGTTCCAACCAATGTTAGACTGTAAGTGTACGTCGCATAGAGGATGATACAAATAGTGGGTTAGATCCAAATAATGGATGGTGATATAGACCAATGTTTATATGTGATCTTAATTCTAGTTGAAGGTTCAAAAAGTGGCCGCAAACAATTTATTGACTAAGCTCCAAGTTCATGATAAATGATCAGTGATTTCAATAGGCACTCGGGCGCTCGTCTAGGCGCTCGGCCGAGGCAAGGCGAGGCCCGAGCGCCTTGCTTCATTTCTAGGCAGCGCACTTCAAAGAGGTGCCTGGGCGCTCGCCCGAGCCCAAGCGCCGGGCGTGCGCCCAGGTTAAACCAGGCGACCGAACTAGCGTTTTAGGTCTGGTTCGGTCTCCAGTGCTTTAGTTGGTTCAATCGAACCAACTAAAGCACCAATATCAGCCTTCCTCTCGCGACTTCCCAACCCTAGCCCTGCTCGCTGCTATCGCTCCCGTTGTCGCTGCTCGCTGCTACCGCTGCCACTGTCGCCGCTTGCCGCTCCCTCTCCCGCTGATCCCGCTGATCACTGCTACTGCTATCACTATCGCTGCTACTGCTGTCGTTGCTACTACTACCACTATCACTGCTCCCGCTGTCGCTACCGCTGCTCGCTCCTATCGCTGCCGCTGCCACTATCGTCACTCGTTGCTCTCGCTCCCGTTACCGTTGCCACTATCGTCGCTCGTCGCTTCTCGCTGCTACCGTTGCCGCTGCCACTATTACCGCTCGCCTCTCTCGCTCCCGCTCCTGCTGCCGTTGCTCGCTGCTACCTCTTCTCACATCGACTCGATAGTATATTGTTAACAGCATATTAATAGTATACTATTAACTGTATACTAGTAACAATATTTTTTTATTTATTAGATTAATAATATATTATTTTGATTTTAATACTATTAATTTTTATTTATTTAAAATTATTGTTATTGTTTTGAATTTTGAGATTTTTTTTAATGTGATATTGTGATTTTATAAGATTTTTTTAATTTAATATCATATTTTTATTTAAATAATTATATTTATTAATTATATTATATATTTTTATATTTTAGCGTCTCGCTTCGCTCGTGCGAGTGCCTAGGCGAGCGCCTAGCGCTTCGGGCGTCTTTGGACCTTGACGCCTTTTGGCACCTAGCGCTTTTTAAATTACTGTAGATGATGACTTACACCATAAACATTAGAGCGCCTCTTTATAATTGTAGAATTTGTTATGAGCATGGTTTAAAAATGGTATGAGCTTATATTTACCGGTCGAGACATATATCAAGTGGTCTTCCCCAATTTGGTTCGGTATAGGTATACCATCCGGTAAGTTCACCATACTGGGCTTAATGCTATCAGATTGAATGGCAGTCTTACTACTTGGTATTGGAATTTTTTCAATTTTTGGCAATAACAACTCAAATATTTTCCTTTTTTTCTTCTCACTTTCTCTCTGGTCCTGTCTCTTTCTCTCTCTCTCTTATTCCTCCTCTCTGCATTGTCATCATTGTCTCCTCCCAGTTGAGTCGCCATCGTCTCCTTCGTCTCATATTGGTGTATGCATCATCCGCTCCTCCTCCGCCGCATCCTTGTTTGCCTCCTCCCCATTTCTTTCTCTTTTTCTCTGCCATACAATTCTCCCCTAGCCAAGCCTGTACCTGTTGGCATGGGGGCATATTGGCACACATTGTGATATCACTGCCATCTGGTCCCATCCAAGGACTAGTATCAATACCAAACCGAGTTTTGAAACGTTGTTTATTGGATAATGCAGACCGCTAGACTTTGTAAGAAAAACTGGTAGGATATCTAAGGTGAAGGTAGGATTTGTTCTTGGGATCTTGCTTTCAAGGTCTTTATCATCTAAGTCAAGCCAGTACATTCAAGAATTATGTCAGTAACTAAATGTAATGGTGTGATTTACTCCGAAGATCTTGTTACCAATAATCAAGATCTTCACAAACTAAATTATTTAGCACCTTGAAATTAATTTAACTTTTTGAAAAATTTGATTGAGTGAAGTAATTTAAGATGAAGGCATAATTCGATTCCAAGAGCTTGCTACCAAAAGTTTGGATCTTTGTCAGCTATAAGTCTATAACTATCTTGAATGTCATTGGGATCATGTATCCAAATCTCGGCATACTGGTTAGTATGGTCCGGTTTTTATTGTTCTGATAGTTGAAACAGTATGTGAACTGAGCAATTTCACTCGGACCAGTTTGAAACAGGGTTTTTTCCCCTGTAAGTTTATCACACTTGGTTTATCGGGCAGTAAGCTTGCTAATTTTTAGCTATACCGGGTGGAAGCTTACAGTCTCACATTGACTCTCCTTTGCTGCATGGTACCTCTCTGGCTCCTTTTTCTCCTCTGGTAGTCTTTGTCAGTATAGACTAGTACCAACCGACACTGACACTTCATACTGGTGTTGGTACTATACCGGTCTGGTTGTCGAATGGTATTGGTACAGGATTCAAATTTTAATCCTATGGTTGATATTAGCACTGTTAAAAGATTACTATCATGGCATAGTTATTGAAATTGCTGTAAGAGCAATAATTTTTTCTTCTAGTTATTTATTGCTCATAGCAAACTACTGTACTTGTAAGCCACCTTTCCTGCATGTTATGTCATCATCCTGAGAATAATATAAAGCTTATAGTTATGATCAACATGAAGGACAATTAGAGAAGTAGACGGGAATGAAAATATTGACCGCAATAAACTAATCTTTAACTTAGTGGAGGTTTTATCATCAAAATGTAGTCATCCATGACCTATAATCTAATATATTCCCTACGTGGTTATCCAAATTGAATGATGACACTATATTTGCACTAAATATAAAAAATAATAAATATCCCTTAAGACAACCATCAAAGTGTACCTCCAGTTATTTTCTGACTATGCTTTGACCATTATTATATCCTCTTGCGACCTCAGATAGTGATGTTACTGTGTATCTCACACTAGCAATCTTCCTTCTCATCTAGTGTTTTTTTATTTCAGACTCGCCAGACAAGTAATTATAAGTACATGTATATTATGCATCCTTTGACATTTTTTTTTCTGATTACTTTCAATTGTTATTTGTTCCTTGTTGTGATAGTAATTTGTGCGTTTGATAATTCTGATTAGTTCTGGACCTTAAAACTGAATGATGAAGTTTTTGCCTATATATGTTTTTTTGTAGAAAGTAATAATCTATTATCTTTTTATACCCTTCCCTTCATTGGTTGTAGCTTTTTTGGTATGCCTAGGAACAGATATTGTTCCACAGCTTGCTTTAAATATGTAAGATGTTGTCAATTGTCATCTTTAATCTCAGTCTTTTTAATTCGTTGCTCTTGTTGAAAAATTTTTAGAGAACCCACTCTATGATTCTTTGGTGCCAGTAAATTAGCAGATCTTGTTTTCAAAATATTTGTTCCTTAAAGAGACAGTTTATACTTGTGATATAGCTGTTGGATGAATAAGCAAGTTGTTCTCAGCTTGAGGCATAACTCAATAGAATTTGTTTGTTGTGGATGAGTTTGAAATGAATAAATCACTTTTAAAAATTTTATTTGGATTGGCAAAGCTTGAAAATCAAATAGGTAGGTAGTATATGCATGATAGTTATATAGTTCATACTAGTTGATGGAATTAGTTTCCTGTAGAGAAAGTTACTTATACATTGAATAAAAGAAAGATGAGATTTTGACTCTTTTTGTTGAGTTATTGACAAGATTAGCCTCATGCATATGTTTATATCAGGTTTAAGTCGTCAGCAGTCTTTTAAATCAGTAAATCATAAGCAGGTTTAGTTTAGCTCAAATTTTTTGGAGTTAAGATTGAGTTTGGCTCAGTGGTTTAAATAGTCGCTCAGGTGAGGCGAGGCGAGATTCGAGCACCTCATAGTGAAGCGTTAGTTGGGCGCTCGCCCAAACCCAAGCGTCGGGTGCCTCAGGCAAGCGCCTGATTGAAACCTAGCTCCTATGATTTGGTTCAACAATAGCTAGTTGGTTCGATTGAATTAAGCTACATAAAGTTACCTTAGTTGCAAAACCCACCCATCGCATCCCCTCGCACGGCCTTGAGCAACCCTAGCGCAACCTCTGCGTTCATCGCGTCTCTATCGCTCCCTCCATTGCCGATGCACAGGACCAACGCTTCCTTTGCTGCCAACATACGAGTCCGGAGGTGTAGCTTTCGTGTGTAATTTCCCCATCTGAAGCTTCCATATACAGCTCCTTCCACCATCGGGGGAGAGGACCTTAGCTTCTTCTGCTACTAACGGACACATCTGAAGCTTCCTTTGCCCACGATGTCATCGTTTGCATCTTTCGTCGCCGTTGCCACTATTAGGATCGTAAAACCACTATTAGGATCGTAAAGGCACTAAGAGAAAAAATGCCCACAATGTCCTCTCCCCTCGAGGCCATCGGCTTTCACTATTGATATTCTTTTCAACGGGCAAAGATCAACTATCCTTGTTATAACCCTTTTTCCTTTTCACAGGCTTAGGAGAGAACCTTCACACTCTTCTTTTACAAAAGACCTCACACCTCCTTAGTATATCCTCTAAACTCAAGAAGGAAGAAACTCAACATTTGTTCAAGAGAGTTTACAACACTTTTATCCTTAAGAATTCTTACTCCTTTCTTGCTTCATTAAGCAAGCATGAGTGAGGCATTTATAGACCTCAAATGACTTCAAAAATAAAGCAAAAAATTCAAATCCTTGGGTTTTCGGGGTACTGGCGGTACTACCGCCTACGTCGGGCGGTAGGTACTACCGCTTGACAAAGCTTGGGAACTAGGGCTCTAGCGGTACCACCGCTTTCCTAGGCAGTACTACCGCCTAACAGTCTAGCAATACCACCGCTTGCCTAAGCGGTACGATCGCTTGATAGCTTGGGAACCTAGGCTCTAGCGGTACCACCACCCAGCCCAACTCTAGTTATTGAATTGACCTTTCAACAGGCCTAATTTAGTCTTGGTTCAGGCGTAATATACTCCTAATCAAGTTGGCATGGTTAGGCCCCAAAACCAATTCAATTAGACTCTAAACGACTTCGATCAAGACTCATCAACTCTAATTACAATCATGAAGCCTTCAGCACGTTGTCCGGTATATCATATGTTCATCAGGCACTTCGTCCGAAACTCCAACATATCGTCTTTTCCTTCGGCGTATTGCCTGATCCATCGACATGTTGACCTCTTATAACATCCGATCTTCTTGGCGCAATACCCAATCCTTCCTCCCCGATGCCCGAACTCATTGCACGAAGTCCATCCTCCGGCATGTCGACCAATCCTCCGTCCCGATGTCCAATCTTGGATATGATGCTCTCCGGCCCAATGTCTGATTTTCGTGCTTCAACAATTTGCCTTTCGATGGTTCATGATCGAAGTTTCTCCTGTGTCACTTATCTCAAACGTATATTAGTCCATAAATTCATCAATTGATTTTATCATCAAAATTCGGGATTCAACAATCTCCCCTTTTTTAATGATGACATCCAATTGATGATGGAGTTTTAACTAAACTCCTATTGTCTATATGTCATTTTGAAATGAACTCGAATTCAAAAAATGATAACCTTTCAATGCCACTCTTTGAATTCAAGTCGAAACAATTTTAATCATAAATTATAGTGATTTACATCGTTTTAGTCAACATGTCAAAATAATCATTACACAAAACATCATCATCATAAGTTAAAATATCATAAGTTAAAACATCATAATTTTTTCATGTCATCAAAGAGTATAGTCGACTTCTCTCCCTTTGTCATTAACAAAAAAGAGAAATGTGCAAATTTTTACTTCTCTTTGAAATGTGCAAGCTACTACTTCTCTCTCCCCTTTTGTCATCATCAAAAAGAAGAGAAGGATATCAAGGATATCATGGATTCATGGTGCTATTTCTCTTCATTTACATCAATGTGTCAATTGTACAACTATTTTGATATCACATAAGGATATTAATATAAAAAATAAGTTCAAGTCGTGAGAGATCAATTTGATGATGGGGTATACAAGTCATGAATACATAAACAACAAGAAATTAAGATAATGATCCATTTGAATGAATCCCTAAAAAAAATCATATGAGAAGAATTCATGTATTTGAAGGATTCAACATGCCTAATTCTCTTTTAATAAAATCGAATTGTTCCTCATTCAATGGTTTAGCAAAAATATCTACTAGTTGATGTTTTGTGTCAATGAAATATGAAGATATATCATGATGATTAATATGATCCCTAATTAAATGATGTCTAATATCAATATGTTTAGTTCTAGAGTATTGAATAGGGTTCTTTGTTAAACAAATTGCACTAGTATTATCATATTTTATAGGGATGTTTTTCAAGTAAAGTCCATAATCTTCCAAGGTATTCTTCATCCAAATTACTTGTTGCTACATATTCAGCCTCGGTCGTAGATAATGCAACAAAATTTTGTTTCTTGGAAGATCAAGAAACAAGTGCATGACCTAATCTCATATGCTAAGGCCATACATCATCGTTTAAAATCGAAAAGTAAATTTCATCAAGATAAACGTTATTGCTTCTTAAAGCATTCATAGAATTATTCTTATTTGGTATGCAAGCATTAGATTTAAATTTAATATTTTATCCTTCTATTGTTGTCTCCAAAAGTGACATATCCTCCATCTCAGCTAGTGAGCTTTGAAAAATGTGTTGGATATCTGGTCATGTGCTTTGAAAAAGGATAGGTTTGTTCTAGGTACCCATTTAACTTTGGGTTCTTCATGGTTAGATCTACCTTTCTTGACTTTTGGCATCAAATCATTTATGGTTCGTCTAGGAACCCAAACTAATTTATGAAAGTCATATTTTTTAAAAGAACATGTATAAGCATAGTGACCAAATCTTCCACAAAAATTACATTTATCTTTAGCGAGAACATTAAGTGTGGGCCCTTTTATGAATTTTGTTAGCTTTTGTTGAGTGTTACTATTCATAAAGTCGATTCCCTCCTTTTTATGTGCATAACCTTTGTTAGTAAGAATCATGTTTTCAATTTTAAATTTTTCTAATGTTTGTTGTAATAATATATTTTTCTTTTTGAATGACTCTAACTCTTCACATTTAGTGCAAGATGTTAACAAACAATTGTTATACTCATTTTTCAATTTATCAAATTTACAAAGAGAGATACATGATCCTTTTTTAGCAATTTATATGTCTTACCAATTATTTTAAGTTCATCATATAAATTATGAAATGTATCAAGTAATTCATCATAAGATAAGTAGATTTCAAGTGAGTCACATACCTCGTAGTTGAAGGCCATCAATGCGTAATTCGTCATTTCATCTTTCATTGGTTTTCTCTTCGTCTTCTGATGCACTTGATTCATCTCATGTTGCCTTGAATGTTTTCTTCTGTTTTGGCAGCTTCTTTAGTTGTGGACACTTATTTTTAAAGTGCCTTAACTTTTTGCATTCATAACAAATTATTGTATCCCTTTTAAGTTCATTTTTTATTCTTAGATTCTCGTTTTGTAGAATTAATCTTATTCTTTTTTATAAACTTTTTAAATCTTTTTGTAAAGAGTGCTATGTCATCATCATTACTTCAGCTTTCGCTCGAGTGATCTTCTTTGGTTCTAAGTGTAATATCCTTCATGTTATTTGGAAAGTTTTTTTCTTGTTCGTTATATGTCTTGCAAGTTATTTCATAGGTCATTAATAATCCTATAAGTTCTTCAAGAGGAAAATTGTTCAAGTCCTTTGTTTCTTGAACTATAGTTACCTTTGGATCCCAACGTTTTAGAAGAGATCTTAAAATTTTATTAACCAATTCAAGATTAGTATAACATTTACTAAGGGCTTTCAAATCATTGACAACATCCATAAAACAAGTGTACATGTCACCAATGGTTTCGTTTGGCTTCATTTTAAATAATTCGTAATTATGTACCAAAAGATTAATCTTAGATTATTTTACTCTATTTATGCCTTTATGAGTAACTTTAAATGTGTGCCAAATATCATGTACAGTTTCATATGTAAAAACATGATTAAACTCATTTTTGTCTAAAGCACAAAATAAAATGTTCATAGCTTTAGCATTTAAAGAAAATGTTTTCTTCTCAAGATCATTTCATTCATTCATTGGTTTAGAGGATTTTTGAAAATTAAACTCAACAATTTTTCATAAATCAAAATTCATAGAAAGCAAGAAAATTTGCATTTGTGTTTTCCAATACGTATAGTCCGTTCCATTAAACATAGGAGGATGAGTGATAGAGTGACCCTCTTGATTGTCAGAAAAAGCCATTTAATCTCTCTTGGGTGTTAAACCAATTGAGAGAATCAAGCTCTGATACTAATTGTTAGGATCGTAAATGCACTAAGGAGGAGGAGGGGGAGGGGGAGGGGGGGGGGGTGTGTGGTTGAATTAGTGCTTTTGAAATAAAATTTTGATTTGAAAGTTCTATTGATAAATCCATATTGGAAATGTGATTAACAAAAAGTGCGAGTAAGGATTGCTTAGTAAGTAAAACAGTATGTAATAGTAAATCAAGACAAGAGAAGAAATATAAACCGATTATAGTGGTTCGGTCGTCCAGACCTACGTCCACTCCTGATTCCTCTTTTTTCAAGGCCACTGGCTTTCACTATTGATCTTATTTTCAACGGGCAAAGATCAACTACCCTTGTTACAACCCTTTCTCATTTTCACAGGCTTAGGAGAGAACCTTCACACCCCTCTTTTACAAAAGATCTCATACCTCAATATATCTTCTAAACTCAAGGAGGAAGAGACTCAATACTTTTTTAAGAGAGTTTGCAACACTTTTATCCTCAAGAATTATTGCTCATTTCTTGCTTTATCAAGCAAGCATGAGTAGGGTATTTATAGACCCAAAATGACTTCAAAAATACAGCCAAAAATTCAAATCCCCGAGTTTTCGAGGTACTGGTGGTACTATCGCTTGTGTCGGGCGGTACTACCGCTTGACAGAGCTTGGGAACCAGGGCTCTGGCAGTACCACCACCTGCTTGGGCGGTACCACTGCTTGATAGCTTGGCGGTGCCATCACCCAGCCCAACTATAGGTTACTGAACTGACCTTTCAATAGGTCTAATTCAGCCCTGGTTCAGGCCCAATAGACTCCTAATCAAGTTGGCATGGTTACGCCCCAAAACCAACTCAATTAGACTCTAAACGACTTCGATCAAGACTCAACAACTCTAATTACAATTATGAAGCCTTCAGCATGTTGTCCGACATTTTATTTGTTCATCCGACACTTCGTCCGAACCTCCGGCGCATTGTCTTTTCCTTCGGCGTATTGCCCGATCCATCGACATGTTAACCTCCCACAACATCCGATCTTCTTGGTGTAATACCCAATCCTTTCGACTCGATGGTTGAACACATGGCACAAAGTCCATCCTCCGGCACGTCGACTAATCCTTCGGCCCGACATCCAATCTCTGACATGATGCTCTTCGGTCCAACGTCTGATTCTTCTGCTTCAACGATTTGCCTTTCGATGGTTCATGATCGAAGTTTCTCCTACGTCACTTATCTCAAATGCATAATTAGTTCATAAATTCATCAATTGATTTCATCATCAAAATTCAGGATTCAACAGTCACTACTGCCACCGTCCGAATCTTTCTCTGTCGCTAGTTCTGTCGTCTACAGCTTCCTCCACCATTGCTGTTGTTCGAAGCTTCCTCCGTTGCTGTTGCTGCCGTTTGCAGCTTCCTCCACCACCGCCATCCTCTAAAAGTTTCTCCATCACCCCGCCCTCTCCTTCCTCACTTTCCACTGTTGACTCTTTTCTCCCCTCTTAACTATTGTTAACAGTAGATTAAATATTGTTAACAGTAGATTGTTAACTACTGCTATCATATAATAGATCATATTTAGATTTTAGCACTGTTAATCTCTTTTTATCAATTGTATTATATAATTTTTATATTTTAATATTTCAGAGTGCTTGCTCGAGCCTCGGGCGCTTTGGGACCTTGGCGCCTAACGCTTTTTAAATCACTAGTTTAGCTCGATCATAAAGGAGTGCATGCTCTTGAAATAGGTAACTGGATCTGACTTCTTTCTGTTGTCTGGATGCCATTAATCTACTTTAAAAATCCAGATTGTTATCATCCTGGATTCTAGTTTTGGTATTAAGAACATGCTTTGAATGAAACTTGCATCATGGATGAAACATGCTGGAACTCAGCATGGACATGCCAAAATCATTAATCAAGAAATCGACATTTTAATGGGTAGTAATGTGGTTTGATTTACCCATTTTAGATGGGATTACAGGGAAAACAAAATTGATAATGACTTTAGCTAATGGAACTAAGCAGATAATTTCTTACTGACATCCAATATACAGTGTGTTGTCAGAATAGTGGCATCCATGTTGCAGTGGTCACATTATGTTGAGGCAGGAGCCACTATTAACCATTGTTAGAGGTTGGTTTGTGTTCCTTTCCTAAGCCCAAGCTGGTTTGACTATCATTTGTTTAATTTGGCTGATATAGGAATTTTACATTCATACACATTGTGTAACTTATACATTTGACATTTCATTCTCCTTAGGAGGAAGTCTTTGTTACTGCTTGATCTTTGGAGAATCATACAAGAGAAAGCTGTAACTATGAACTATCTAGGTTGGCTACATTGATTCTTTTCTCTCTGTTAACCTCTGTTGAGGGCTATATGACTACTCAAACAAAGGCCCATCATCCCTTTTTCATCTTTTCTGATAAGTCTTTTTAGGTTTTCCTAAAACTCTCCTGGAACCACCCATTTAAATTGATTTCTTTCAGCTAAATAGTGCTTATATTGATATTCTTTGGCTGTCTGAATAATGCTAAACAGTTTTCTTATTTGTTATCATGTTTCTTTTGATGAAAGTGGCCTTCCAGAAGTAGACTTACACCTGAAGTAGAAGTTACAATGCTTGGTAGACAAAACTGGCTAAAAGGAAGTGCATTTTCAAGAAAAGCCTTTCTTTCAATGAATGGCTTCAACTGGTGAAGTTCTGAAATCATTTAAAGTTAAACAAACCTAAAGCCCAGTCTTTGATCTTTTTCTCTTTCTATTATCTATACAAACTCTAATAGTAGTCTTTATTACACGTAGTTTAAAGCCAGGTTTGTCATTCCGTATGGACTGGCACACTGCAGCCGGTATTTGCCAATTTGGTCATAAACTGGGATGCAAACCACCTCTTTTCAGACAACTCAGGTCTAATACTTGCTTGGCTTATCGCTTGGAGCGAGTAGGAAGTCCAATTTGTTTATTTTTGTTTTTCTTATTAGGGTTACTCCTTGCCACCTCTCTGTCATGATTTCTCTTGCCTTTCGTGCTTGCCTCCCTCGTGTCGCCTGCCACTGCATGCTGCTGGCCCGTCCACTTGCCATCATCAGCCCGTCAGCTCACAGCCATTAGTTTGTCAGCCTGTTCGGCACTTGTCTACCCGTCGGCTACCATCTTGGTACTACGGTATGTCCTAGTGTAAGGTGTGTTGATATGTCAACACCGACCGGGTCCGATTCCGTTTGACTATGGACTGGCACAGATATGACAAACCCTGGTTCGAAGTTTATGGCTTAATGTGGTGTGACATCATCTTGTAATCTCTGGCTGGTATTCAGATAAAAAGTTCATGCCTGCTTTATCTTTATAGTTCTTTCATTTCTTTTTCTATATGAACTCTGAAGGTACAATCAAGTTCAATACTGTCATTCTATTTAAAGGATTTCAATAAAATCATCCTGGATTATGTGGATTGTCCAATATATTAATGTATTTCTGATTTTCATAGTTATCATGTTCAAGTGCAAAATTTGGAGGAATTATTGCATACTAAGTGAAAAAAGATGTAGCTGTTTCTATGATACACTTATGCATTATGGCAGTTCATCTCATAATATGTACTTTGTGGTCATTACCCTCTTAAGCTTGTCACCCATAAAACATATTTGATATTGAGAAGGTAGCAAGATGATGTCTTTTTTGCCTGTAGCAATCAAGTATGGACCAGTTTTCTTTATCAAAATTAAGAGCTAAATCTAATCCCACGTGGAGGAGGCCAATTCCCATGCAGCACTGGATCTAAAGTAGTCAACAAACTCTAATTATTTCCTGGAGCTAGATTAAAAAAATTGTTATTTCAAATGCTCAATCCAACATTGTCATCTTATACACCATTAAACTTGACATTGATGCTAGTGATACTGTATACATGTTTCATGAGATCAACAAACTGGGAGAAAGATTTATTTATCTCTGGGATCAGAACTCCTACACAAAGAAATTCTGTCAGATTATGTTGTGTCATTTTTCTAGCCTGTCCAACAGTGGCAAGTGCCCCAAATTCTTCCTAAGTTTTAGATTTTCTAGAATATAAACCCAATTCTGTGGACATGCTACTCTCCTTAAAATGCAATAATTCTTCCAAAAAATCTGATGGCAAACTGAGATTGAAAGCCTTAGTCAGTCTTCTCTAATGCAACTTCAAGTTCTTAGACTATCGATACTTTATCTCGTATGCTCTTTTTTTCGTTTTCCAGACATATCTATGTCAGCTCATGTGTGATATCATGTGATTGACAAAGTATGTTTTCTTTGTTTTTGCCCATAATCTATTATGAACAAGAAATAGCTCTATTGCTTCCAAGTGTCTCTATCTACTCATTCTCTATAAGAATAATTCCACTAGACATTGATCACTTCAATCTTAGTTCTCCTTACACATTAGTTAGTTTTGTTTAGATTTTTATTTAATGTCACTTATTGAGAAAACTAGTGAACTAGCAGAATTTTATAGTTTTCTTGTTTGTGTTGAAGAAAAATATTGTTAGTAAAAGATGAATGGAAGATCTTGCAGAAGCATGCATGATGGAACAAACTTGAGTAGCTTGGGTTAGATTGACCATTTACAAAATATAGTTGCTCATGCCACACAACAAAATCTGCAGTTTTTCTTAGGAAATTTAAAAACTGTTTTAATGGAAATTTGTAACCATGAGTGAAAGAATCTGTTTGGCAATCAGATTGGTGTGGTACCAGCTCATAGTATATTTAGTATAGGTTGGATTGGCAGAAAGGAAAAGAGAGGTGCTAAAAGAGGACGTAGAAGAGCAACTGTGATAGGTAGGAGGCAGCGATGCGATAGGTAGGAGGAACATAGCAGCAGAATAATAGGAAGAAAAAGAGAATAAGAAATGAAAATTAGAAGGAAAAGACAGGGTGGAGTACAAGTACTAGGCAGCACGCTTGCTGGTGGTTTTCGTATAGGTCAGCCGTTGGACCTGTAAAAACTGGACTGAACCCATCTCTATGGTCAAGATTTGAATCCAGTATTGTAAGCCTTCTAGATTGTCATGTTGTCTCAAACTTATTGTGCTTAAGTGGACATTCCTGGTATTGCAATTAGAAACTTACTGATGATTCTAGGTTAAAGGATGCTACTGAATATATGGTCATGTATTATGGAGTAGATTAGCTAGCTTGTATTAAGATACTTTGATATTGATTGTGTTGCACAAAGTCTATGTCAGTCATGGTGTTTTAGATGAAATTGTTTGTCTTGCATCTGCTTTCTATTCTAAGATTTAGAGATGATTAGGTGTATTTAAAAAAATTCTTTTCCATAGGACTTTTTATAGAATTTCTTATGAACAGACTTTTGAGTTTTGATCATTAAGAATGTTCAATATTAAAAAAATAAATGTCATTTGGTTAGTTAATCTATCCAAAGCTAGTACCTTAGCTTGGTTAAATCATCTCATAATAAAGATGTGGTGGCTCCTAAAAGCATCTGTGCAATTTTCTGATGCCTGAGCTCATTTCTTTCTGGATGTTCTCTTTTTGACTCTATTAGACAAATTTTAGTTCATCCTTAGTATATGTGCATATGCTTTTTTTTTTTTTTTCAATGGTGGGGAACATTATGGGAAGTGACACAATTTTTTGACTTTTATTTATGCTCCTAAGAAGATGATATTTTTGTCATAACATATAAGATATTTTCTTTTTTTCAGGTGCGTCATCAGTTCATTTTATTTTCTGCATGCGATTGATCGAGCTTATTTTGCTGGATCTTTGTAACCTGTTTTATTTTATTTTTTGATATTACAAGCTTAGCCATATCTCTGTAGATTTAGCTTCATGGATACATGGGAAATGAATGATCAATGGAGGCTACTGATACCTCATAGTCAGACATTAGTGGCATTGATCTTGAACTAGAATAGTGCTTCTATCTCTTACCTCCTTGGACTTGCTTTTCATTGGATATTTATCATCAAATTGTCTGTCTAGATTAAGACTGGAGATAATTAAGAGAATGCTCATGTTTCTTGTACATTCTTTAGCTATTAGATTCCAGTAATGTCACTTTTTGGCATTTTCTGATGGAAGTGTTGATCTTTACTGGCTGTAGCACCTTAGACAAGGCAATCTAGATACAAGTAAAACTGGGAGGCAGAGTAACACACAACATCAAGGAGATAAAAAGGCCAGGAGTTCCAGGCCTAGAAAAAGGGCTTGTCGGCAAGGGGTTGCTTCATGTATCTCAAAACTCAAAAGAAGTCATCAACATGCAGTTAGTTTGGATGCAGTTAGAGACTTTGATAGAGACAACCCAGATGACCACACCATGAAGAAATGCCAGGACAAGAAATCAATCCCACAAAATCATGAAGATGATGAAATTGAGGAGGGCCAGCTCATTGAAGAACCTGATGACCAAGTGGTTGGCTCATCAACAAAGGATCAAATTCCCATGGCAGTTAAACCTATCTTGTCGGTTCATTTAGAGGAGAAAAACAAACAATCCAAAGAAACCACCACAGATAGTGACACCAGTGGGGGATACTACAACAAGCACATACTGGAGACACTGGCAAACATGAAAAAACGTCTAGAGAGATTCAAAGAACCAATTGCTCCAAAACGAGTAGAGAGGAGTCTGAAGTTGCAGCATGATGTCGCAGCTGTAACAGATGAAGTTAAGCAGCAAAGACCTGCCAGAAAACGGCGATGGGGTCAGAGTGGACCACTATAAAGGCCCGTAAACCCTTTTTTTTTAAAAGTTCTTATAATTCACTGCTCAAATTATCTGCTGATGACATTACAGGGTGATCAGAGATTGTGAGAACCAAGTGAAAGTGAAAGTTCCCCACCAAACATCATTGGAAATACCTTGTTCCAACGTTCTTAAGGTTCACTATCTTTGAATAACTGTCTGAACGACTCTTTTTTTAGTTTAATTTTGCTCATATCGAATGGAAATTTAGTGTGATGTGCTTATTATGTTTCTGTATAAAGATTTGAAATCGAGTGACTATGAAAGTTGCATCTGTTTATTTTTCTCCTTTTATGTAAACAAATCTTTGACGAAAGGGCTTTAGCTTGGTCCATTCTAATGGCCAGAATTGTGAGTTAGTGACTACTTTGGGCTTATTTGTGGCTCCTTTTGTCCCCTCTTCTTCCCCGGTTTCTAATGACGGGTTAATTAACTTGCTTCAGCCTACAGGATTTCTGCCAGTGACTTGTTAATCCTACTTATAATGCAGACTCAGTTTTATCAATGCTTTTGCCACTCGGAGAATAATCTGAAGAAGGATGGTGTGCGCTTACATGATTAGGATCGTGCCATGGATTTCGGGAGATAATTATGTTGGATACTATTTTCTTCATTTGCTGGAAAACAAATCAGTTGACACCAATTTTCTTTTTTGACTCTCTTATTCGGCTGTCTTGAGCTTTCATGAATTTGATTCATGGAATCAATGGAGAAAGACAAAGCACCATGTAGAAAGATGATTTGTCATGAAATGTCACCAGATATCATGGAATCAATGGAGAAAGACAAAGCACTATGTAGAAAGACGATTTGTCATGAAATGTCACCAGATATCATGGAATCAATGGAGAAATACAAAGCACCATGTAGAAAGACGATTTGTCATGAAATGTCACCAGATATCATGGAATCAATGGAGAAAGACAGCACCATGTAGAAAGACGATTTGTCATGAAATGTCACCGGATATCATGGAATCAATGGAGAAAGACAAAGCACCATGTAGAAAGACGATTTGTCATGAAATGTCACCAGATATCATGGAATCAATGGAGAAATACAAAGCACCATGTAGAAAGACGATTTGTCATGAAATGTCACCAGATATCATGGAATCAATGGAGAAAGACAAAGCACCATGTAGAAAGACGATTTGTCATGAAATGTCACCAGATATCATGGAATCAATGGAGAAAGACAAAGCACCATGTAGAAAGACGATTTGTCATCAAATGTCACCAGATATCATGGAATCAATGGAGAAAGACAAAGCACCATGTAGAAAGACGTTTTGTCATGAAATGTCACCAGATATCCATATAGTCTGTCAAGAGATGAACAATTTGTCTATAATGTGTGTATTCCACCAATCTTTTCGGTGAATTGAGACTCGACACTTGTGTGATGAGGAACACTGAGAAAGACCTTGAAGAATTGGCTGAGATCTGAAAAGGCTATGTCTTGCAGGAAAGGGGTCAAACGTAGTTGCATTCAGAGAATTAGTATCAAATCACGAAGGAAGTCCCTCCGGTTGTTCAAGCACAAAGCATTCTGACGCAACGAAAGCAATGGCTGGATATCCATGCCCGCTATCATGATTGGTATCATCAGCATCATACGACGGCTTGTGGCTTCAGGGTTATACGAAGAAGACCAGCCCTGTAGCATAAGTTGAACGGTGTTAGAATCAAAGCCATTCTATAATTTCATTGGTTGTACATACAATTGAAGATCTTTCTTTATATACCACATCCTGTAGCTAATAAAAAAATGTAATGAATATCTCAAATCAATCTAGTGGTGTTAGTAGACCGGGTTGAAGAAAGATGATGATTTTGACTGATGGGGCCTAATGCTCATGCTAACACTGACTCCAGCAGCTGTCCAATTCTGCACCTCCATCAGATCCGCTTAGGTATGTATGATCACGATTGGCAGTTTCGTTTGAACCGGAATCCAATCTGTTCATCGGTTTCAAATCGAACTAGAATCGGTGTCTCGGACAGTTTAGTTGTGATTTCTAAGTTTGACAAATTGGAGTCAGCAGTCCCTAAGTTTTGGAAATCGAATTAATCGGTTTCACAGTTTAAAAAAAGAAAAAAAGGGTCAATCAATGTTGGGCTTGACCAACCATTAGGGCTCAAATGGTCGGCCTAACACTCCAATGGCTCAAATGGGGTTGGCCTACAAATTCGAGAGATAAATGATCAATTTGTCCTTCCCAACATATAAAAAACTATTTCATAATTTTAAGTGTATCCAAATCATTTCGCAATTAAAAATATAAAAAATAAAAATAAAATAAAATTGCCCCTTCCAATAGCTAAATAACACCTAGTTTTAAGGGCATTTAAAAAAAAAAAAAACCTTTGAGAAACTTATAAATACCTCTCAAACTTATAGAATTGGTCACCAACTTTATAGTAGACAAAAACCATCTTTGAAACTTTGCAAGGATGATAAATTATTAATATAAAATAGAAAAAACCAAGAGGATTATCAAGCTCAAACCCTGAGCTTGATATTTATTTAACAACTTTTCGTAAGTTTGGTGACAGCATTATTATAAGTATAGAGTTTTCTATTTTTGAATGGTGAACATGATATATAAGTATATTTTTAATTTTGACGATGATTATAAGAGAAATTTTAATAACTTTTATGTCGGAGTAAGCATTCCACACGAGAGGATACAACACCGATAAAACTCAGTTCCCAAAGCAATTGGAGATCAAATATGCATCAACACTGATATAATCAAGATGTTTAAACAAAATTAAGAGATCATTCGTGAAGATTATGACTTTTGATTCAATATATCAACTAAAGAGATAATCAAAATATCCAATATCGAAAGTGATTAAATTTTTTTATTATTTTATATCAACTTTTTTTTAATGTTATTACACTCATTATAGTTATAAATATATTTTTAAAATTTTAAAAATAAAATTATAAATTTTTCATATTTTAAATTATTTGTAATTAAAAAAAATTAGCAGTTCAAATCTGATTTGAAAAATCAAAACGTCGATTCTGAAGCCAAAACAATCGGTTCAGTGAGGGCTGGTTCCAGTTCCAACACATCTTCTTGTCGTAGTACTAGAAATCACTAGAGTTGTATCGACGAAAGAGGAGGACTTGTATTAACTCAGATCCGTCTTCTTGTCGTAGTACAAGACATCGCATGAGGAGCACAGCGAAGTCATCGAGCGCGTCCTCCCTTTCCTACTCGGGTAAACTTTTCAGAGAAAAGAACAGGAGAAAGACACAAGCAGCAGTCAACGCTCTCAAACGATAAATAATGTAACGAAAGTACACCCACGGGATATAATATGTGAACATAAAAGGAGTGTTTCCGGCTGCATGTCTCGGTGCAAATAACGGGTGCCGCTAGCTGAAGCTGGAATGATTAATGCCCGTCAAGAGCAAGTCATCTGATTACGTAGAAGACCAATGAAGGATGAGAAAGTGGGCTCCGCTGGAGGATCCTATGGTACGGTGGTATGGCGTTGGGAGCTTTGCCGGTGGTGGTGTCACCATCCAACCAAATGCAATAAATAATTGAACAAATAATTGATGGGAGGGAGAGGATATTCCAAAAAAAAAAAAAAATTGAAGAGATTTAACATGATTCAATAATTCCAAACTGTCAATCCCAACAATAATAATTTATAAGTATAAAATATTAATTTGAAATGTTTAATCCAAATTAATAAAAGATAATACAGTATAACACTTTATCATATGAGGATAGTATTCACGCATACTTTTTATAGTCGTAGTCAGACCTCTCACGATACTCAATGATGATGTTGTCCTAATTGTATTACTATTTATTTGGTTTTCAGTCATTGATGTTTATGGTTTTAAACAATGATGATGTGACGGTCAATCTCTAGCATGGTAATGACTCCATACTATTATATACCCTTCCTTTCATCATATTCACACAGCTCTTTTCTACTAAGCCTTTCGCTACACTATTTTATAACAATAGTGAATCATACCATTAATCACGAATCACTTATCTGAAATACTTACGTACATTAACTTTTATCAACGGTATTAGAGATACGTACAGCTTGTCATAAGAGTCACAATGTATAGACAAACTTAGTTTGCTGTGGTGAGAGTGGGACATGGCAAGTACCAATGGGAAACAAAGCCATCGACCACATTAAAGGAGGTAAGTTTTTGAGTTTCTATCAAATAATTTTTTATTAATATTTATTAAATTTTATTTATAGGTTTCAATAATTCAGAAGCTTATTGAATATCTAATAAGATAGAGGCTCCGACGGATATCTCATATCCGAACCTCTACTCATCGTAATATTTATCATATGTATGTGACCCTTTAGGCGTAATACCGAGTTGGTCATGAGCTATACATATCAGAACTCCTTTTGGCTCAGTGAATTATTATCTCAATAATAATTCACTCGACTTATCAATTACGGACGTACCAGGTTACTACGTATAGTTCCCAAACGATATGGGAGAATTCAATCCATTGGACCTATTTGTCCTCAATTACAATGTATCTATAGTCCCTCATCTATCTAATTTCTCAAAAATTATATTCCGGGTATAGTATTGTCATGACTATATGATTTCTACTCGAGTCTCGCTCTAATCAGATTCTCTTGTATAACTCTTTCTCTCTCAATCTAAATGACCATAGCTAGGGATTTGCTTGAGCAAGAACACATGAGATATTCCTCTCATGACATTAAGAGCGGATGATTCTCTATCGACACTCAATAGCCCTCGTAAGGTTGGCTATCACTCCTGATGACTAGCTATGCTAAATATGAAACTTTCAGGTCTATTATAAGTTTGGTATCAAAGAGTGAAATACTCATACAAGACATTTTTGGTGTCTCAAGTCTAATAATCAAATACACTACTAGGACGACGGAATTATTATTTAACAATGAGGTATCATCAATCATCCAATATTCTACGAGCGGATCAATTAATGAATTCATTCTCTAATGAGCACCTGTGCGATATCCCTAGTATCCCCACATGAACAACTATGAGACTAGCCACCCCGGACCAGTATATAGTACACCAGTCTATCCGGTTATCTCGATGTCCCTCTCGAATGACCTATAATTGGGATTATTTAGGGTCTATGTTTAAAGACGAATCGGTCTCATTATCATGATCTTATAATGATATGATTTTTATTGGATAAATCCATTGACATTATAATACATGTAATAGGTAATATAAAGTGAAAAAAATATTAAATAAATAATAAATAAAAAGAGTACGTATCATGTCATATGTGTCATCACTCACGTGGTTGGCTTGTAGGATACTTATGACTAGTAATCTCCCATTTGACCTAAAGCTAATCACTACATGTTTAATCCCCATCAAACGCTTGTGACACTCAAAGATAATTTAAGACAATAGGTTTATTAGTGATTCTACAATGCTATCTTTGGATATAACTCTTTCTACTACTACATATCCTCGGGCCACAATCTCTTTAATAAGCTGAAACTTCCTCAAAACACTTCTGATGAGAACCAAGTTCTCTCGCTTAAGCAATCGCCCCGTAGTTATCGCGATATAAGTGAATCAACTTATCGCTACCTAGCACGACTCCTAGATCTATGATAAACTTCTTCATCCAGACTCCCTCCTTTGTTGTTTTTGCCATAGTAATGTACTCTGCCTCTATGGTTGAGTCAACAATAATATCTTGCTTAGAACTCTTCCAACATACTGCTCCTCCATTTAGGGTGAACATATACCCTGAATTAGACTTGCTATCATCGGCATTGGAGTGAAAACTCGAGTCCGTGTAACCCTCCCTAAGGCCACTTTCTCCATATACCAATAAAAGATCCTTAGTCCTTCTCAATACTTAAGGATATACTTTATTGCTTTCTAGTGCTCCAAGCCTAGATATGCTTGATACTTGCTCGTGACACTCAGAACATGTGTTATATTAGGCCTAGTACATAGCATAACATACATGATAGACCCTATTACTGAGACATAAGGTATCCTATCTATGTTTGCCCTTTCTTCAGGAGTCTTTGGGGACATACTCCTAGAAAGAGATATCTCATGTCTCATCGATATAAGACATCTATTGGAATTTTTTATAACAAACCTTTTGACAATGGTGTCTATATACCTGGATTGGGATAAGCCAAGTATCCTCTTGGATTTATCTCTATAGATCTAAATCCCCAAGATATAGGATGCTTCCCCTAAGTCCTTCATGGTGAAATATCTAGATAGCCAAGTCTTTATTGCAGAGAACATTCCTATATCATTTCTAATGATCAGGATATCATCCACATACAATACTTAAAAGGTGATAGCGCTCCAACTTATCTTTCTGTATACACAAGACACATCTTCATTCTTAACAAAGTCATAAGATCTGATCACCTCATCAAATCTTATGTTCGAACTTTAGGAAGCTTGCTTCAGTTTATAGATGGACCTAAGCAATTTGTACATCTTATCTAGACTTTATTTGGACACGAATTTCTCATGATGTATCATATACACCTCCTCCTCGAGGTTGCCTTTGAGTAATACAGTTTTTACATCCATCTACTAGATCTTATAATCATAGTGTATTGCAATAGCCAATAAAATTCAGATATACTTTAGCATAGTTATGAGTGAGAAAGTTTCGTCATAATCAACACCTTACCTTTAACGATGCCCCTTTCACTCTACTTGTACCTTCGTGAGTCATTTCGAGTGTATACCAAATATCAAACGCGATTTCACAAACCGAAACACGATTGAATTCATTTTATCAAGCGTACAAAATAAGATATTCATAGCCTTTGCGTTAAGAGTGAAAGTCTTCTTCTCCAATTCATTCCAATCGATCAATGGAAGAGAAGACTTCGAAAATCCATTTTTGACAAGATTCCAAAGTTCAAAATCCATTGAAATAAGGAAGATCCTCATTCGGGTCTTCTAATAGGTGTAGTCCGTCCCATTGCACATGGGTGGACATGTAATAGAGTGGCCCTCTTGGTTTCCGGCGTATGCCATCTCTCTTGGGTTTTAATCCATTTGAGAGTTAACCCCGCTCTGATACCAATTGTTAGGATCAAGAGCACTAAGAGGGGGGGGGGGATGGGGGGTGAATTAGTGCAATAGAAAACTTTCAACGATTTAAAACGACGTTCGTACGATAAAAATTATTTCGATAAGAAAGTCGATTCAGAAATCACTTTAACTTGTGATCAAGCGAAATGCAATTAAAGTAAAGATATAGAGGCAGTTTACAGTTGAGATAGAGAACAGAATGTAATTGCAAACCGAAATACGACGTTCGTATGATAAAAGCGATTTCGGTATGAAAGCCGATTCAGAAATTGCTTTAACTTAGATTAGGCGAAGTACAGTTAAAGTAAAGCTATGGAGGCAGTTTGCACTTAAGATAGAGAACAGAAAGTAAATGCAAACAGAGATTTAGAGTGGTTCGGTCAATCTTGACCTACATCCACTTTTGGCTTCCTCCTCCGATGAGGTCACCGACATCCACTAGAGGCCTTCCTTTAATAAACGAAGGCCAACCACCCTTTTACATTTTCACTCCTTTTGACGGACTTAGGAGACAACCCTTACAGAATTTTCTCTCCTCTCTTGAAAGATCAAAACTTGGAAGAAAAGAGGGAGGAGAACTTCTAGCCTTTACAACACTTTTGAGCTCAAAAATCATACAGTAAGATTAGATTTTCGGTGCCCTTTCATGTAGGAAAGGGTCGGGTATATATAGGCCCCAAACTGGTTTGAATTTGGAGCTCAAAAATGTCATCTCCCGGATTTCCGGGGTCCTAGCGGTACTACCACTTGACTAGGGAGGTACAACCACCTGGTAGCTCGGAGATTGAGCCTTTGGGTGGTGCCACCGCCTGACAGGGGCGGTACCACCACCTAGTCTTGCTCGAAGACTGAGCCCAGGCGGTGCCACCGCCTGACTAGGGCGGTTGCACCGCCCAGTCTCGCTCGGAGACTGAGCCCAAGCGGTGCCACCGCCTGACTTGGGCGGTTTATTAGAACCCTTGCAGATTCTAAACTTGGGGTTGATCTTTTTAGGGGATCGGCCTCCTTAGAACTCTATAGGGGTTCCTCCCTCCAAGTTACTACTCAAAGGCTGCATAAAAGATTCATCTATTGCTTATCAAAAGAGGAGGAATATATGGCTATTTATAGGGTTTCTAAACCCTAACTCCTAATAGGACTCCTACTCAAGACTCCTACTTCTAACCAACTCCTAATAGGACTTCTACTCAAGACTCCTATTCCTTTACAACTCCTAATTCATCTCTAAGAAACAACCTCCTAACCCTAGCCAATCTCTTCACCTCTTTAATAGGGGTCGACTTAGGTAGGTTTTACATGAATGTCCCTCTCAATTAGGACTCTCCTAGCTAGAGTCCTAATAGACCCGCCCTCTTCAAATTAGCCTTGTCCTCGAGGCTGACGATTTATGAATTTTGAGAGTTTGATCTTCAAGTCGTTATAGTTCTCCCAAGTGGCATCTTCTGTTGGTAGGTTCACCCACTGTATTAGCACTTTAGTAGTGGGTCGTCGTCGTCGAGTCACGATCCGTCGATCGATAATGTCACTTGGCTGGGTCTGGAGTTCTCCTTGGATAGTCATATGTGGTGGGTGGCTTTGGGCTGTCTCCAAGTACCTATTTATAACTTTTGTCTCGCCGTTGATTTGTGGGTGATATGTCATACTCCTTTTCAATTTAGTACCCTGCATATGGAATAACTTTGTCCAAAATCTGCTCGTGAAGATGCAAGTATAATTTATCATAAGCACAATGCATCCCTTATAGTGTAATTCTTTTGAGTCCCAATTGTAATGAGCCACGAAGCTTGGTGCTTCCTCCAATTTTTTTTATAATCTTACTAGTCTCTAAACCTTCCTGTCATTCCATCTTAATATCCTCAAGGAAGTCGCTGGTCGGAAGTGAAATGGCCGAAACTTCTACTTGCTCGGGTAGTTGTGAAAGCGCATCTGCAAGAACATTCTCTTTCCCCTTTTTATAAGTTATTTCATAATCAAATCCAAGAAGTTTTGTTACCCATTTTTGCTGCTCAGGGGATGATATCTTTCGTTCAAAAAGTACTTGAGGCTTTTATGGTCAGTTTTAGTTTGAAATCGTCGACCAATCAAGTAGGGTCTCCACCTCGTTGCTGCGTGCACAATGGCGAGCATCTCCTTATCATATGTTGACTTATTTTGATGGGAGGGAGATAATGCCTTCCTAGTGTATGCGAATGGTCGACCATCTTGCATGAGAATGGCTCCAATTCCGACTCCAGAATTGCTTCAATTTTGAAGGGGTCCACTGTCACACCTTCCTCTGATATGATATGCCCAAGATATTCGACCTTCTGTTGAAGAAAGCAAAAATTCATAGTGGTTGTTGTGTGTTCAAAAGGTGGTTTTCGGTATGTCTTTTTCGCATACTCATATTTGATGATACCCGGATCAAAGGTTCAGCTTTGTGAAGATTTGTGCGCCCTTTCATCTAGCAATTCATCTGCTATTGGAATAAGGTATTTGTCCTTGATGGTTATGCTATTGAGAGCTCGGTAATCAACGCATATTCGCCATGTTCCGTCCTTCTTGCATACAAGTAGCACCGGTGAAGAGTAGAGGTTGCAACTTGGCCGAATAACTCCTGTTTCGAGCATCTCTTTTACAATCCTTTTTATTTCATCCTTCTGGAGATGTAGATATTGATTTGGCCGAGTATTTGCTAGAGGTTTGCTTGAAAGAATCGTTATACAATGATCATGTTGACGGGTAAGAGGTGGGTTGCACGGTTCGTCAAATATATTTAAAAATTCAGTAAGCAAAGGAAGTAGATTTGGATCTTCAAATTCTGTTGGCTCTCCCTTAGTTTATTGCTCAAGTTGTACCAAAAAGCCGCTGCATGCTTTATGCAAAACCTTCTCCATTTGTTGTGTGCAAATCGTTGTTATGTCGCCCCCACATTTCCCGTGCAATGTCACCTGTTTCTCCTTACTGTAAAATTTCATAATTAGTTTCATAAAATTTCAGGAAATATCACCTAATGTTGTCAACCATTTAATTTTGAGCATGGCCTCATGATTGTTAAGAGGGAGAAGAAAGAAATCTGTAATTATCTCTTGGTCCTACAGCAATAGTTTCTCTTGCGAGCGCCTACGATCACAATTCAAAATTCGTCCGTTGGTGACCTTAACATCAAACCTGTAGCGATTCTCGATAGGTAATGCTATCCGAATAACAAGCTTACTATTTAGGAAGTCAGTAGTACTGCCCGTGTTGATGAGAACAGTGATCGGTTGTTGTTTGAGAAGGCCTCCAACTTTCATCGTTTGAGGGGTTTGAGTAGCCGGCTAGTGCGTGTACTGTAACGTCAGTCGATTGTGGCTCTTCTTCCGCATCTTCTTTATGTTCAAGGTTCTCTTCTGAATGTTTAATGGCCTCTTCTTCTATTGGTTCAATCATAAGAAGTCTCCCTTTCATCATTTGCGAGTTTGAGTAGCCAGCTAGTGTGTGTATTGTAACGTCGGTCGATTGTGGCTCTTCGTCCGCATCTTCTTCGTTATGTTTAAGGATCTCTTTTGAATGCTCAATGACCTCTTCTTCTACTGGTTCAATCAAAAGAAGTCTCCCTGTTTTACAACAATGCTTGTAACTCCACGGCTCATCGTAATGCCAACATAACCGCTTCGCAGATTGCTCCCGAAGCTCTTCTCTTGTCAACTTCTTTGGTGCAGGGACTCGATCGATAGTAGGGGGGGCTGAGGGCTTTAGTATTTCTGGTTGAGGAGCAACTCTAGTCCTCCAAGCTTCATGATTCAATCGCTCCTCTTGATGTCGTGCGAAAGAGATGGCTGTCATAAGCGTGTACGGTTGTCGCGCTCTAACTTCTCCCTGGATCCCTGGCTTCAAGCCCTCAATGAAGGTCCTCAATAGCTATTTTTGAGACCAATCATGAGTTTGATTAGATAACCTTTTAAACCTAGTTTGGTACTCCTGAATGGTGGAGGTTTGTCGGATCTTTGCTAATTGTCCGTCAATATTCTCGTAATCGATTGGTCTGAAGCGGATCAGCAATCCTTCTTTGAATTGTCACCATGAAAGGACTCCATAAGTGTGTTCAAACTAGTCAAACTAATGTATGGCATCCCCT